>NW_007578288.1:352797-386784 GCF_000690725.1 Stegastes partitus
GTTGTTACGTTATCACCCGTTATTACATTATCAGCTTCTGCAAACCCTTATAACGTGTAAACTTCAGAAATATTAGGTATGCCTTAAATCTATCACACATTGGTTCATTCTTATATTTTACAAAACACACTATCATTGTGCTATGGATTGATTTTCAGAATTTTCTGTTAAATACTGATTAGTTTAGTTTAACTGACTGTTTAGGGCCAAAGCTATTCTCTGGTTTGATTCTCCTCGTCTTGTGAACACCAGCTACAGCGACAGCTTTCCTCTGCGATCTAGGCCGAGATCTTTGCTGTTGGGGGGAATCGGTTGAGTCATTTGGATGCCTTGCTTATCTAATGGTTTGGTGATGGCAGAAGCCTTCAGCCTGCATTAAAGTAGACATCAGCCTACAAGAGAGGCTGGCCCGGGAGAGAGGACTACAGTACAAACTAACAATGGCAGCTCCAGTTTTTTTATATTTATAGCGCCCAGCAGGTGTCAGCCACAGCAGTCTCTCTGCCCCCTTTGACACCCCATGGCTGCTGCGCTCCACCGTATGAAAGAAAAGCAAGGGGGAGGGTGGGCAGCTGCCGCCTGGGATTAGGTACCTGAATCCAATCTTGAGGAGCAGTGGGCTCCAGTGGCGTTAAAGTGTTTTCTGGAGAATTTCTCATGTTCCCCACTAGCTGATTATTTCCAGATTTTAGTTCTGCCTCAGCGGAGATGAGCTCCACACAGTTTTGCCAGTCGTGGTTAAGATGTAGCTTGACACTCACTGGCCACACTCAGATGGGTTGTGTAATCCCATTTAGGGAAGCACATCCCACAGGCAAATTATAATTCCGGATATTAGCGTTTGTCAACATGTCTGAACGCATTAAATGTAAACGATACGTTTAAGACATACTGTAGGTAAATTATATCTTTGCTTCTGCCAACAAAAAAAAAAAACAAAGGCATTCCTTTTCACCTTCGTCTTTCAGTGTCAGCACTGCTCTGTCTACTCTTGCTCATTAACCTTGCTTGTTCTTCCACTTCATAGCCCTGCTAATATGACCCCCCCTCACACCCCCACCACCCCGAACTCTTAGAAGACTGAAAACCTCTTTGAATAACCAAAGGGAAGGAGGTACTTATTGCAGTGTATCTGCACAGCGACTGGCTTCCAGCAGAAATCACTTAAAAAGTGTGAGCCTTCACTCTGAGGGCAGCCTCATGTACAAGCATGTGTGTGTGTGCAGAGACGTGTTTGGCTGGAACTTCTCATCAGTATATTGACTTCTGAATTATAGGTCAAAAGGGACATTTTTCTGCTTTTCACTTGTTACAGAGGTAAATAAACATCCAACACCCAGAAAGCATTCACGGATTACATTCAGCTGCTCGTGTCAGCCAGTTTCCTGATACAGGGGTTTGAATGCGATCGGCAGGTTTCACAGGAGACTTTCTGATTTGTCAAAGCATTACAACCACAGGCATAAATAATATTAACAATGTCTTTGTTCTACGTGAGTGTCCCTGTTAGCTGTGACAGTGTGACCTTGAGCCGGCATGCACAATAGCAAGACCCTGAAACGGAAGCAGCCAAGTAGATTTCATCCGTTAATATTTGTATTGTTTACACTGTCGTGTTTTCTACCGTTTCATGTCATAATGACTCCTGTCAGAAAGGGGTTTTTTACTGAATAACGGCGGTGGGGCAAGTTTTAGTTTGCGTTTGGATCACAGATTATGGCTTTAAACATTTAGATGTGTCATGTTTGATAAAATATGAGCTTCCTTTGGTTCTGTTCTTGCAAGAATGCAGTAAAGTATCTCACTCATTTTGTTGCTTGTCTGTGTTATCGTACCATATTGATATTGTTGTGGGATGTAGTACCATGCTGAATTCTAGTTAGATAAATATGCTGAAGTTTTTTTAGTTTTTTTCCCCACTGGGTTTCTATTTCAACTTGATTTTGAGTTGACTGCTCCGTTCAAAATGGAAATATGCTGTACAGATCTAATTCAATGAAGAAAACCACAAGCTAGTTTGTAAAATGATGCTGTAACAACAAAAGATGACATCAAACTACACCTACGACCATTTAGTGGGAGAACAAGAAAAGAAAATTAACAAATAATTTTAGGCAGGAGTTTACTGCTTCGTTTCCGTCCTGCCATTTACGTCTAGATATGGATTTTCCTTCACATCTCACCTCGTGCCACATCTTCCGCCGATCAGGTGACTTCGATATTACGTGACAAATTCAACCTTTGTGTCGTGCCGAAGTGACGTCCAGCTAACTGTGACTAACGTGAGATTTGCATTCGTTCCTTATTTTAACTGAAAGATGGTGAGTTTGGTGGTTTTCCCCCCGACCTGACGCTGCTTCACATCGTATTCTTTCTGCTCCTAGGTAACCAACCTGCCGTGTCCCTTCACATGACTTGACTTCGTATAGATTATGGAATTAAAAGCTTTGTGCTTGTGAACACTTTGACACTGTGAACGAGCAGACGCAGCGCAGACCGATTACTCTTCATTAGGAACAAGGCGGGATATTGTGAGCAGAAGATTTTCCAGTGAAATCTGCTCTCGGTGCCAACATTCACGTCAAGTGTTCTTCAAACGGCGCTTTCTAGTTTTGTTCAAACATGGAGGATTAAAAAAGAAAAAAAAAAATGGATGGACTTGAAAATTATAGGGGAGGGGGGTGGACTAGCAAGAACAATACATCTGTGCATTCTCTCAGAGCTCCCAGTGTCTTTTAGGTAAATTTTTTATTTTGCATGAGCCACAGTTATTAGCATTGGATGAGCAGCTGAAGAGAAGAGCGACACCTGCAGACAGTGGTAGAGTTCTGTGTGTGTTGGCCTTACCGCTTGATTGCCAAGTGATCCCTGAGTAGGTGCAAAACATCACTGCTTATGTGCCGGTTACCATAGCAACTGCACAAGCAAGACTTGGGTGCTGTCATTACAATTAACCCCTTTCATCCTTTTACATTTAGAATATTTCTGGTCATGTAATAAGATACAGCCCCCTCACCCCTCGCATTTATTGTCACGTCTCGTATTTTTGTCTGTGGATGTATGTACTTACCGCCGCTGCGGACAGATCAGACGATTGAAGCAGATTTTGAAGTAACGTTGGACAGCTGACACGACTAAAACTTGTTAGATTGCAGCTTGAAATGTGTTTGAGGGGTGCGAGTAAAAGCGGAGCAGACAAATAAATGCTTTGTGCGTGATTCATGTGACAATGAACAGCAACGTTGCCGATGATCTGCGGATCATAATTAATATTATTATTATTATTATTAATAAACTTAATTTTAATGACATCTTGGAGTCTTTGCTGGAACAGAATCAAAACCTCGTACCCTGACTGTGGTGTCAGTTTCAGCCATCTGTCCTCACAGTTAAACAAACAAAAATTGGCACCAACTATTTAAACATCACTTTTTTTCAGGACTGCTTAAATCTGATTATGGCAACAGAGGTTTTCATGTAATGTAAGATCTAGTTTTTAGATTTTTTATTATTATTTCTTTTAACAATATACCCTGTTCACTAAGCTTTTCTTCCCATGCTATATCTCTACAATCAGAACACCACATACAATTTGTGCAGAATACACAATTTAAAACACTCTAGCACCTTGAATTGCAAAGGTTTATACCATGAACTTCGCACAGAAAATAGGATAGACCAGCTCTAAAGAACTAGGGATCACTAAACGGCTAGTCACAGTAACAAAGTAGTTGCAAAAATAGGAAAACAAGTATCTTTTATAAGAGGATGTTCCCCTTAGCTTTGTTGTTGGTGCATCTTGCAACTTAAAGCTGCAATAGGCAGAAATCAGGGAAAGGCTAAATAAATTAATTCAATTCAATTAAAAAATACTAGAATTTGAGAATACACAGCCTCTCACCTGCAGCTCCTCCCTCTCTCCTCTCTGGCCAAGATGTTCAAGCTAAAATGTATTTGTGGCTTCACACAAGATTCAAACCTCCCCCATCCAACTTACTACACCACCACAGCTTACTCACATTCTGGACTTCATTGCTATTTATATTCTCTCACCTGATATAAGCGAGCCAGGAGGCCGCGCAGAAGTCTAGTTTCCTCTCAGACCACTCGAACTGCGATATGCTGAAAGGTTAGCATGGAATTTTAGCCCATTGACGCCACAAACATGTTGCTTACTCCAGTTTTAAGTCATAGTATTGTCATGTTGTGTCACCTCAGCTGGTTAATTCAATTACTACTTTGTAATCTGGCACCAACAGAGAGGATAAGTTGTCTTTTGTGTACAGTAGAGCAGCATGACTAGCAGTCTACTGTTTAGACTGTGCACGACACAAAGTCAGAATCAGATTAGTAGGCAGCTTGATAACTTTGATTAGAATCGGAATAGTTTTAAAATAACCGTATCCAAACACACTGTCATTTTCCAAGTACTGATCAATCCCACAGAGCTTTATAGTGAGTCTTATCTCAATGTTTAACTTTCCTGCTTTGGTTCACATTCATTGCACACATTGTTTTTGGCTGCAGGCAGATATTGTTTAGCAGCAAGCTAGTGAACATAGTGGAAGTGATGGAGAACACAAACAGAACCAAAAAAAACGTAATATTAGACTCACATTCATCAGGTGGCGTCAAATATGACTCAAATTAAATGATAAAAATGCCCCATAACTGTCAGACCTGCAAACAAGCAACTGTTTTCCAACGAGTTCGCCGTGTCAACCGAAAAGGTCAGGACGCTGTGTTCAGCCAAAAAAAAATTATTACTTTTTGCATGTTTAACAAATTTCTCTTGGTTTTGAATAAAAATGTCTTGCACAGTTTAATATCTCAGTATAATATTATAGGAATCAAAGTATTATTTTCCTATATAGTATAGATGTGTGCATGTTTTGTAGGTTTTACTGTTAGTTTTCATTTTGATTTGAATGTGATTTTGCAGGGTCTCTGATAAACTCAAACTGTCAGCAAAACCGCAGCAGAACGTTTCCCTAAAGGTCGATGGAAGGTGTAACTGTGATCATCATTGTTATTGTCTTAAAGTACAAGTTTTGTTCTTGGAAATGCTCGGTTAAATGACATGGGCGGGCGATGACAAATAAACATAATTAGTAGGTGCTGATTCAAGAAAGGCACAGTGGAGAGAATCACAATAATACAGATGAGTGAGTTGGAAACAGGAATCCAAAAGGCCAAGACATCTCGACAGAGCTGTAATTCTTGGCTTGCTTATGCATTAAGAGTAAGAAAGCCAAGAATTCGAGCTCTTTGATGTCACCGTTCGCCGCAAGACGATGGCACGTTCAGCACAGTAAAGCCTCAGTGTTCTTGCTAATGATGACAGAGGAGGCCAGGATGGCAACAAGATCCAGGGGAATTCAACAAAATCCTCATTAAAAGGGCTAATAATTAAAATATTGATTAATTAGTCTTACATTGATTTACAGTCACACTATATCAAACCGTGAGTCTCTAATTACTGTGCCATTACGCCATGGGCTGACCTACTCATTTTTTGTCACATGTAATGAAAAAGAACATTTCTTTAACTGCCTTTTAAATTTTTGACCTGTAAAATTTTAATGGGGAGTACAGTGGGTGTCGAATCTGGATTGGCAGTAAAGTCATGGGTGGCTAATGTCTGTGAGTCTGGTTAAGTGGCTGTACACACCAGGAGCTGGAACACCTCTCTAGAGGGATTGGTCAGGGTTACTCTGTTTAAACAAAATTGCATTCACCAGTCCCCGCAAAGGCACAATGAATAATTACACAAAACTTGACTTTTCTAGTGTTCCAGTGCACTTTTTTGCAAAGCATTAAAACATCCGTGAAACACTCCCCGAAATGTTTTAAAGAAGCATGGAGATGTAGTTATCAAAGTTCTTTGATACGAGCACTTTTTTTTTTTTTTTTGTAGTTGGCATTTGGTGGTTAGTTAATGAAGAGGTGTTGAACAGGAATTGAATCCTATTTTCCACTCCATAGAGTCAGAAAATGGTACTTCAGACACTCAGGAATCCCAATTTTCCTCCTGAAATTGGAAATGTGTAGACATGAGAGTGAGGTGCAAATCATCAACAAAGTTTTGGCTGACCAGTGGGCAGGGTGCAGCGCTCCATTCAACTGTCCACGGCTCCATCTTTCTGTCAATACGCTACAAGTTATGCTACGCGCAGCAGTTTTCTTCAGTCAGTGTAAAATGGAAAATGTCAGCGCAGGTTTAGATTGTATGAACTCCACTGATTTACACATTAGATTTGATCTTTTTTTTTTGTAGTAGAACCAGAGATGTTTTTTTTATTCCACATATTTTGTCAAAACTCCTGCAACCGGACCACCGGCAGCTCGAGGTGAGATGCGTTCTACTGGTGTAGAGCTTGTAGCAACTAATGTAGCCTTAAGCCAGTGGCCTCAAGCAGAGACGAGGAGAGGTCTGGTAAACTCGCTCACAACTCCGCATGCTACGATTTCTCCAGTCTTACCTGATGTTGCAGCAACTTGGGTGAAATTCGTCAGCCGACACGCAGTTCCCAAGGGCAACAGAAGACGTTATGTAACTTATCTCACGTATGCAGAGGAGTTTATCGTGACCTGTAGATCGGCTTTAATGTGTGAAATTGGTGGCGTATGCAACAAGTTGAAAGCTGGGAATAATCTGAAGAAATCAATTACGTCCCGTGGGATTGCTGGAAAAGGCGCGATGCTTCACCAGGACAATGTCGTCTTTATGCAGCAGCTCCACTTAAAAAAAAAAAAAGGCAAAGAAATGACTTTAAGCATCTCGCGGTGGTAAGTGCATGACTTTTAAGTGCAAGACTAGAAGAGGATCACTGCAGGCAGAAAAAAAAAAGGCCGGAGCAACAATGGCACGTACCATCGAAACCACACAGCGAACCAAACGTTCATTAATAGTGCAGAAGAGAATCCTTCACTCAAGTGAGACATTCAGGATTTAAAGGCTTCCCACTTTAAGACTTCTCCACTGTAGAGTTCCCGGCATCAAAAGGAGGCTTTTCATTTACCTTAATGTAACTTCTGCACACACACGGTCAAACGTATGAGTTATACAACTAATAACGGATTAGTACAATGCATAACACATAATAGGGCACTTTTCATAAACTGCCATCATACTATCACTTAAAGCCTCCCACCAACCTCCCACCCGATTTCTAATGCTTCACAATAGCACATTTATAAGATCGACTAAAATACAAGCCGCTGGTAACCTTAACATTCGGTTTCGCGATGATAATTAGCCGGCGAGTGAGAGACAGAGATGGAAACAATCTCTTTTTCATGTAAAATGTAAATACAAAAGCTTCTCGTACTCCAACGATGGAAATGAAACTCCCAAAAATGTCACATCTCATCGCAGAACCCACCCAAATCACAGCAACGCCATTAACAAAAAAAAAAAAAGAAAAAAAAGGTTGAGGGAACATAGCTGATGTCTTTCATATTTTAATGAGATATGAGCACTAATACACCTCCATGATTTTGCTGCATCAGAACCTATATCCACCCCACCTTTGTTTGCACCCTGTATTTGCATTTCAAAGGGAGCCCCTGGGAAGCCGCTTTGCATATTTACATCTGATTAACAACTTTAAATGAACATGTCAAAATCTAAAAATTGTTCGTCGGTGACATGGAGAGGACCACGCTGCTTCTGAACCATAGGATGGAGCGTGGTGTAACAAAACACCAACACGGACTGTGATTAGAATGACATGTACTGGCTGGTGCTGCGTGGAGTTAGCATGAATTAAAACAGGAGCGTCTTGTTAATTACATATTTTCCGAGGAAAAAAATGTATATTTTGCAAATTGCGACGTACACAGATGAGAGGTCGCGATAAGAGGCGGGAGATTTTACAGACAACCGAGCAAAATGCAAGATGAAGAGGAAAAATATTATCGCTTTTTCTTCTGGCCACCTTCTCTAAACCACAAATTTAAACCGGTAACTAAACTATTCCATATTTGGAAAGGGCTTAACTGGCCCCAAAACTGGCTCTAAAGCAATGCTTTACTTATTTAGATATATGTTTTATTTCATAGTGTATTCCTCAAGACTCATTCAAATTTCATGACCATCCCTTAGTGGTCCCATTATTATGTATTTTTTACACATCTGCCCATAATGGTGAATTAAAAGGAGGGTGAAAGAATGGTCAAGTTACCACATCATTAAAAAAAAAAAGAAGCCCCAAATTCTAGCATTCGGAGGAAAAAGAAAACACAAAGTTCACAGTGTTAAGGTAAAGCTTGGTCATGGTTAGAAAAAAAAACAGCAGCTTATGAATTTCTGATGGAAGCTTTGTTCTGCTGAGCTCTCTATAAGATATAAAATATGAACTAACTATGTGATTATTAATTGGGCCCATTGTAATTTGAGGATTCTGGGCTGCATATTGTTGGCAGCTCTCCACGGGGTCTGTCTGTGCAGGAACGTGTCGAGGGGGTACCAGCCAGGATGCCTCAGCCATTTAGAGAGCAGCTTGCCACTCGCGCATCGGCATACAAATGAGTGGGGTTAAAAAGGCACGGCTCCTCTCAGAGACAGCCCTCCTTCTCCAGCTCAGCTCCAAAGGGTCTCCACGGACTAATTTCCAAAACCACCTCTTAATGTGGGCTTGTGTCAATCACCTGAACAGACAGCTTCATCCCCTGATATGGAGTAGTCACAGAGTAGAGCCGGGCAGACCAAAGGAAATACAGTATTGTTTTACAGTAGCAGAGCGTATGGAAAATAATAAAGAGAACTCTTTAATGCCAAATGGGTTATTATATAAAGGTATGGGAAAACATTTGTCTTCCTATTTGCATCACAGTGGCGAAGCATTGTTTGCGACTGAGTGTAAAGGAAAATAATAATGTTGGAGAACGTATACGAGTTTAGAGCAGAATACTAATTGTATGACAACAATAATCCAATAACTGAACAAGGCCGCGTTCTCACTTGTATGTATGAGGGTACAAATAGAAAATTACAGCACGCAAAAGCTTCGAGCAACAGCTTGAATAGAGACACAGTTGTCTTTTCTGATTCGCAAACAGCCACACACTCCACTTAACTCCTAAACACAACTTATCTCACACTTGGTCTGAAACCCTTTCACGCTCCGGCTTCTCTGAACATTGAATAGCCGCGAAACCGTCCCTCATACTGAGTTTTGCTTTTTTTGTGTTACAATCCAAGATGACATACGACACGAGAAATGATGAGAAAACTGTGGGGAGGCTTACAGTAGATTGATTCTCCCATTGCTTCATTCTTTTCTAGTTAGTCTTTTATTGGCTACAAAGGTAGAGTGGTTGTGAAGCCGAGTGAGAGAGGAGTGAACCAGCCTGCCCTGTTTAATCCACGGGGCATTGAAGGAGGGTGATCACTTCTTAAGAGCACAAAGGCCTACAAGGAAATCAGTGCAGTCTATGAGATCCCAAAGCTGATTTAAAGGAGAGATGTCCCAGCTTGGGCTCCAGGCCTTTAACAGGAATAAGGCCATCCTGTACAATAACAATCCGAAGCTCCAGAGGGAAGCACTATTCATGGTCAAATATCTCTGGTTTGGATGGAAACCCTGGGTCCCTTATAGAAATAAAGATGTTTGCTTCTTACAGAAACAGAAAGGGATATCTGAATTATTCAATCAGCGTGTCACATTCAGCGATTCCAGTTTTGTGCAAATCTACTGAAGTAATATGGTGAGATGATGCAGATATATTATGTGTATCATGCATCCCTGGTTGCACGTTCAGGCAGGAAGGAAATCCTGTGAAATCTTTTATCCTCGTACGTATAGATCAAGTTCATCTTTATCCAAAATCCCAATCAAAGCGGAGCAGCGTCTAAATGAAAACTCACATTTTCCATTTAGCCGCAACGAGGGAGCAGAAGATAAGGATATTATTTATTCCACTGTATGTTTCAGTGAAACACAAAGCCGTCAGATGTAAAAAAAGATTAGCAACAGTTGGTTGGACAGCCAGTGGCAATTTTGGGAGATAATCAGCGTTCTGGATTTCCCCGCGGCTTTGTCATCTTTATTTCAAAGGCATTGATTGCACTTATGAGCTCTTATCTACCTGATGATGTGCATTCATTCACACAATGTTAACATTATCCCAGGTTAGTGCTTTATGTAATTTATTGGAAATAACCCATGCGGACAGAACCAGCTTGAATTTTTTTTTTGCGCGCCGTTTCCAAGTTCTAAAGGCTGAGTTCAAAATTAATGAAGGGGAACTCTGACTTTAAGTCAATGTAAAAATTTCATTAATGTTATTATTCAGTCACCTCTGTGGTTCTGAATTTATATCATAGGTACTTCATGTGTTGAATCCTGATGGTGTGCATTTCCATTTTTTCAACGTCAGGGGACCCTCAGAGCTCAGAGAGGGACACCTGGGATGCTCTGTATGAGGAAGGCATGAGCGACATTAGTGTAACTGACGACTGCATATCTCCTCTCTGTGTTGCACTCAGTCCATGCCAGCCGTTCATTTACCTTAATCGTTTTACTTTCATCACATAATTTGCAGTAGATTTAGGAAGTATTGACTTTTTCTGCACTTTACTGCACTGAAACACAAACCCACAGCAGAACTTAGTAGTAAATAGAATTTGTAACGTTGCTACAAAATAAAAAATAGTTCATCTAGAGACAAATGTGAGTTGACTTCAAAGTTTTTTTGAGTTGTTGTTTATTACAATTAGGGATTTCTGATATTGGCTTTTTTGCCAATATCCAATATGCCGATATTGTCCAACTCTCAATTTCCAATTCCAATATCAACCGATATCGATACCAATACCGATACCAATATTTGTGGGCTATTTAACTAATTTTAGGTAACATCACATATTATCTGTCGTCATCATTTGTGCGCAGGTAGATGCCGACAAAATCCAGGCATTATTTTAGCGGTTTTCATTGTAGGCAAAAATAAATCGATAACGATATTGACAGATATTCCATTTTTATGCCAATATCAAGCCGATAATATCGACCCACTGATATTATTGGACATCTCTAATTACAATCAGTCTAAATTTCAAGGATTCAAGATCTTTTATTGGTCACAAACACAGTTATACATGGTATAACGCGCAGTGAAATGCGTTGTGTACCTGTTCCACATCGAAACAGTAATAAGATAAATAAGAATAAGTAATAAAACACACAAGAATTTAAAAAAATATATATGAATGTATACATATATTTTTAAATTTATTGTGTAACTGTACACAATATGACACTTTGTCTACACAATTATCACAACCATCAGAAATCATAATGACGATATTATTGCGATACCTTTCCAAAGATTGCAATATTGTCACATATGTAAAACATCAAGAATGAATATCATGCTAATTGTCAGTACCTATATATTGTGAGGAGGCCTGTGACATACAACTGTTGTTAACAAGTACAGAGGGTCTGCAGGGGTGCATGTGATGTAAACTTTGTCATCTCTAAAGTGTGCATGCAGACGTCCTGGTCCATCCTAAAGTTTGTGTCTTCACCACAGACTGTCCATGAAAGATAATCCACACAGATAGCGCTGCAGCTACGCTAAAGAGGTGGCAGTGCACATGCTCAGCAACAGTGTTCATGCATAGAAAATGTAAACATCTACTGTGTATGTATGGGACAGAGTCCTTTGAGTGAACTTCAAGCGGACCAGCAGCTGCAGCCATCTGTGAGAAAAGAGCATTATCAAAGCTTAATAACGACCAATTAGAAAACACGTTGTCGAAAGGTCACATGATCATAACAATGATACTGTTAGAACCTCCCAAAGCATGAGATGGTACAACGTTTTAGGAAACAGAAATAATAACGCCATAAATCTACACAAAATTGAAATTCTTCCACATTTTCCCGGTGAATTAATGTCACATTGTTCTCAGCTCAGCATAACAATCCAGCAGCTCAAACCATTAGCACCAACCTGGACCACAGCTGTTCAGCACAAGCTTTCATTGTGGAAACACCATTGCACACGCGGCTCTGTACATAATGATGGGAACCACTGGCTTCTGCCTTTATTACTGCACAGCTCAGCCTGATTTGTACTCACTGTGGTCGTACAACATGTGGTCCAAATGGCCATATTATGAGGGTGTGTCTGTTTCAAAAGTAAAAAAAAACACTTTGATTTGTCATCATATAAATAAATATGTGAGTAAAGACCTGTTTTCTATGAAAATGTTGACATAGCTTGACTTTTCTTTCCTGTCATACATATTTCACATCTCTGACATAAACACTGTTTATCCCCGTGTTGGAGAAAAAAAGCTGACTGAGAAGAAATGTAGTGACTTTTCTATTTATGGGGAAGAAAATAGGGTCATCAGAGGAACTGCATTGTAAGGCACTTCCACAATGGCACTTGTCAAATGGACAAGATCAGATAGGAAAACATATCTTTTTACCAACTGACAGGATTATAGGCGAGACCCCGGTGCTTGTAAAACTCTGAAATACGCCGGGACACGCAGTAGCTCTGCAGCGCTAAAAGACCAAAGTCCTGTCTGAAAGATGTCCCACTCCAGCAGCTCTCCGCCCCCTTCGCCCTGTGAATTTTCTCTGCATTCCTGTACACAAATCATTGAATTACTTGTAGGTAGTGTAAATAATGATTTGTGAAGAAGCAGCCTTGAGACTTTGAATTTCACCAAGTTTGCAAAGTGTAATATTTAGCATAAGATTGTCACTTTACTTTAATTTGAACACGTTTAATTCCTCAAAATAAAAACTAAAAAACATACTCAGAACCATGCAAGAACACGTGTGTCAATTATTTGGTGAAATAGAACCCCGGCATAGTTTTTGATCTGCATGTAAGGAGTGCACAAGTTCTCTTTATGAAGCAGCAAATCACTGCTTCTCACCCTGATGTTAATTTACTCTCATTAGTGCCTCGTAATTTAAACATTTTGAGCTGTGTGCATAAGAAAATAATTATCTTTGCAAAAAAATATAAGTGTGTAAAAGTCCATTTATTCAGATTTGTCCTGACTCTAATGTAAGCACCATCGCAAAAGACGTCATGTCAGTAGAGGCTAAAACATCAATGCGTCCATGCGCCTCTTGTTATTCCAGCCATCATTAAGAGGTCCCTACACTTCCCGGTGAGCGGTGTTTAACTGTTTGTGTTTTTGAAAGAGTCGAGTAAAGCTCGGTGAATCCTGCGTGCGCACGGAAAATGATCAAAATACTCAGAACATGCCAGAAATCTGCACTCAGTCAATTTAAGTGAAGTGCATGCTTTAACTTTGGGGAAATAGTATTCTGTTGATGTTAAAATTGGCCTATCCTTACCTCGAGTGTGCTTCATGGAGGAGCAGCCTGCTTCGCAACAAACAAACAAACAAATAAACAAACTAACATACTCTCAAATATTTGAAATTTTTAGTTTCTTGGCTCCTCAAACTGTGAAAAAAGGAGGAATGTGTTTGAAGCACCACAACTAGAGGTTTAAGAGCTGCATCCTTATAATTAACCAAATCAAGACATGTCATGAAGTTAACATGAGAAGGCATCACTGCAAACTGTGGCTCATCAGTATCCAGTTATTTGTGAAGGTTAAGCAGATGAACAGTGAAACCTGTGGCAGTTGGTTGGGGGGTTGCACCACTACAGAGCAGGACAAGAGCAGCGTAGCAGAAACGTAACACTCGAGCAGCCATACATGACTCCCAGCACAGCAGCAGGGAGAACATAGCTTATTTATTGACATGAACATCTGTATTAGCAGCATCATGCAGCTGTCTGCACTTATCATCCACAACACTACAAGTAAATGACACAAAGTTTGCGTGACTTAAACAAAGCGTGTGCCACAAATTTCTTATGAGACTGTTGAATGTCTCATTCTAGAACCACGCGAGTAAGAAGAGCAAAAACTTCTTACACCTACACACACACACACACACACACAAGTTAATTTCCAAAGCAGAAACTCATCCCCACATGTCTATACAGTACCATCATTGTTAACACTTTCATTTTTCAGGATGTTTTTTCCTCCCTACCTACTGCTTTCCCGTCCGCTTTACTTTTAGATAAATGACAAACAAAGGATGCTTTGAGCACCAAAAAAAAAAAAAAAAAAGACAATCACCCACCTCCATGGTTTACACACAGACACACATACAAACATGTATTGACAGAGATTATAGCCAGCGCATTCTTATTGCCATGTTTCAGTGGTTGGAGAAGTATGACAGCAATTACTCCACCACCTTGTGAGTTGACCACCTCTGCAAACCATTACACATAAATATGTTGTGATCCCTGTGTTCAACAGCCTGTTATGGACAGAGATGCATTCCTTTCCTTCTAGTGTGCCGGCATGTCTGAGGTCATGGCCATTTTGTCCATATCCCATTTCTTGGTGTATCTTTAGCAAGCCAAGAAAACCATGTGCTGCAGCTCAGACTGAAGTCTTTCTCTGTTGTTGGTATATGTGGGTCAAAGAGGAATCTTTTGAAAACAGGGAGATAGGAAAACTGCCCAGCACTAAATGAAAGGGGTTTACAAAGCTGGAACTATTCTCTTAAATGTCTGACCAGAGCAAACTGATAGTCAGTGGAAATACTCTAAGTGCAAATACTGCTACACCTGCTCCATCACTTTTGTACCTTTATACACACAGAAGCATCTGGAAGCCTGTACTGGACTGAGATTCAATTAACTTGTGTTATAATAAGGGGCAAAGACTGGGAGTTAGCAGTACACAACTAAGGTCCTGAGGTATGATTGACGTTAGCCTCCATTCAACCTCCGCATGAAAGGAAGCGCTAAGTAAACAAATAGCATGCTCTCAAAACATTTTCTGTGTATTAAATTGTCCAAAAAATAAAAAATAATAAAAAAAAACACCTCATATTTTTTTTGGTAACATGAAATGATGTTTGCACACCATTACAAGGCACCGTGGCTGTCTGCGAGATCAATGCTGGAATGTGTATGCATTGTGGCTTGTTGATGAATTAAATAAATCTGCGAGCTGTGCTGTAAATCTCTGAGTTGAAGGACGAGCTGTATCTCATACTGGCCTCTATCTGAGGGAAGAGAAAGCCTCCAGGCAGCGATAGAGAGGTAGAAGGGGGCAGTGGAGGAAGGAGTGGTGAGGGGTGGGGTGGGAGGGGGACAATTGGTAATTTCAGCACTATCTTATTTTTGAATATTTTTCTTTATGAGACTGAGAGCATTGTCCTTGTCGTCTTTTTGTTTGTGTTTTTTTTAGTTTTTGAGATAAAAAACTGCTGATGAATAGGGATGATGATGATGAAGATCTCTGACTGTCATCGTGTGCAGATAATAAGCTCCAGTGATGATCGTGCTTTCACATGTGCTGTATATGTCATTCTAACATCGCTTTAGGCACAGGAAGTAATGTCAAACCTTCATTCAACCTACAGTAATAGCTTCCTTATGATGGAAATAGCATCAAATGTCAATTGTTTTTTTAAAACAAAAAACTGCAGATGAACAAACTTTTGGTTCCAGGCTCGTTTGGGGCCCTGCTCCTGTTCGGTCCCTGGGTCCTTATTGCCCCTCGCTGAATGATTGACAATGTCAAATCCTGTCCTGAACCTTTTACGTCTCACTTCACTGCACATTTCACAGTGTTTCGCTCACAACGGCCGCAGAATATTTTAGCCTTGTTGTTCTGCTGCGTGGTCATGTTTGGTGTACTTAAGCGTACTGTAAAGTGTGCACATGTAATTACACCGCTGTTGTGTTAAGAGGCATCCCGTGTCACGCAAACTTTTGACAGAGTATCATCAGTTTGAAGGCATTTGATTTATATTTAAATCGCTTTTGCCACGACAGCACTGTTCAGCAGAGTCTGATGGAGGTTCTCAAGTTAAATGTATTTAAACTTTAAGCTTCCGTCTGTGTGTAACTGTGAATTAGCAGCTGATCAGTGAGGTTGTGTAACGTACGTCTGTGCTATTCTGATTCTCTCGTGTTGCTATAGAACTTGTGGGATACTATCTGCCCCAACAAGCATCGATCAGCATCGGAGGGCTGATTAGTCAGCAAACTCTCAGCTCTGCAGTGTGAACACACAGTCATGTGTAGAAGTGATAGTATGACTCTTACTGACAGTTTGTCTTCATTTATTTTTATCTCTGTCTGATTTTTTTCTTTTGTTTGTTTGTTCCTGATTCTAGTTCTCATTTTAACTGTTGTTTCACTGAGTAGTGTAACATTAAGGCATTTAATCTTTAAGACTTTTCTGCATAAATTAGAGCCAGTAGTGTTTGGACACACATTATAATTTAAAAATGAAATTACAGCTTTTAAATTTCCTTTAGGTTTTTATTTAAGTTATCCATTCAATAGCACTGACTTTAAAGATTTGCTCAGTTTGTTATTAGATTCTATTTATGTCTATTGTTAATATTTTTTTCATTATTATTTTTAATTCAAGTTGCTGGAGATGCATCCTGACACCAGTCAGTGTAACTGCATCTCTTTATCACCATAAGCTCCATTTAGACAAACTTAAATGTTGATAGCAAATACTGAGAGCGTCTGCCAGCTGTCTGTGTGCTCTGATGAGGAATCACGGACGTTTCCTTCAAACAACTACAGCGGCACTGTTTTCAACATAAGCAGATCTGTAGAATAAAGGCTGCAGGCGGTTAATATAATGATTTGTAAATTCATTAGATTGTGTGTTTGGATGCTTTCTGCCCTCTTGTGGTGGTACTTCATAGAAGTGTTTCAAATCTGCTCATTAGCAAGAAGAGTTAAGTGAGCAGAAATAAAATCATTAGTAATTATACATATAAACATAAAGACATTAGGATGTAGATATATGATGAAAATTACAATAATAAGAATTTTGATGCATGTCATTTATTGTTGTTTTAAAATCTGTATGAAGGAGAAATCATTTCTAACACAGCTCACATATAATGTATTGTCTTAAAAAAAACTAGACAAAAAGAGAAAGCACAGGGCAAGTGTATGTTTTAATGTATGTAAATTCCCGTCCAGTTTATGTCAGATGAATTTCTCCGGCTTTTGTTTGCCTGTATTTACCATGTGCCAGCACGGCTTGTAAAAAAAAAAATTACAGTAAAACAAAAGATTTTAATGGAGACATCAAAGTAAAAGTATGAGCAGAATAGATTAACATAATTTAGAATCAACAACATGATACAGTAACACCGATCCTCCCTGACTCTGAGCCAGATTAGAAGGAGAGTGAATCTGTTCACAAATGCCCAGCAAAAGGTCAGCGCGGTATTGAATTTTTTCAGATATTTTATATTTTATTTTTCAAAATACCTCCTGGCATTGCAAATATTTTTGACCACTGCGTAATACTTTGGGGAAGGATGAATCCCCACTCCTCCGTGCCCCCATCTCTCCCTCTCTCTCTCTCTCTCTCTTACACACACACACACACACACACACACACACACACACACACACACACACACACACAGATACTACTACACAATTCCTGCCAATCTGCACAGAAAAACACCGCTCTGGGTTATTCATCGATTGACCATTCAAATCCCAACATATGCTGCTCTGCTTCTATTCCACTGTGTTCTCAGAAATGGACCATTTCCTAATTCTTCCACAAGGCTTCCTGCCCTGTTCAGGAGTCACTCGCACACCATGTAAATGAGAGGAGGAAAAAAAAAGTAGGAAGGAATTTAAATTGATCCAATACGTGTGCAAATGTGCTTGTGCACATGCGCACGTGTGTGTGTGTGTGTGTGTGTGTGTGTGTGCCGCTGTGAACATTTTGACCTATATTTGCGGAAAAAATGCAAGGACAATATATCATCCCAAGTTGTGCTCTGTAGCCTTGAAGTAAATTACCCCAATGATAAATATCGTGTTGCACTGAAGTTTCCTCTGCACGGCTACATGTTTTTTAGGTACGAACGATAGCAGCAAAAGTGAAGCTGAGAGTTTGGGTTTTACTTTTACAATGTACAATAATATTCACCCCAAGTGCTGCACTGTCAACCATCTCAGCTTTACTTTGCTTTTCATGTCTTTCTACCTTTAGTCCAAAATGTTTTCCTCTCCGAGACCCCCTCCTGGTTTTACCCCTGTCGTTTTCCTTTTCTTATCCATCCTTTTGATCACCTAAAACATCAGTCCATCACTACCAGAAGCTGTGGTTTATGTCTCCCTGCTGTCCATAGCTCGCTGTCTGCCTTCCAGTGAGAGCTCCTCCCCGCTGAGCCGCTGCCCGTTTGCCAAACTCGAGAGTTTGTGAGCGAAGTGAGCAGGTTTTACATGGAGGACTGCCTTAATGTTGTTCAGTTGGTGGGCAGCCACACAGGGCGCCTCACTTCAGATTCACTGTTTGTTCATCTGTGCAGGGCCACACTCATTCCTCTCTCTCTCTCTCTCTCTCTGTTCGCTCCCTCATGCACACAAAAGCACACTGCACACTATCACAACCTATATCTATCACAAAGGAAGCGCTTTCGAATTAAATAACCTGCACGAAATGAAGTGTTTCCACGTCTTGATGTATGTCGGGATATCGGCCGATATCATGTAAACACTTGGCCTGCTGGGATGTTGCTTTTCTGTCTGAGCAGTAGAGGTATGCCTTTCAACTGGGGATTAGGAGGGGACGTGGCCTCTATAGGGCTCCCTCAGAGCAAAGCCAGTCCTCCCATGTTAATTTTTCAAGGTCAAGAAGAACCTCTGCAATGTTTCAGCTTTGAAGGTGGACGGAAAATACAATAACAGGAACCCTGCTGTATAGGGAAAAAAAAAAGAACACACCGATTCAATACCGCCACGTACTTGTTTGCAAAGATCAAAGAGGCCAGATACAGAGGTGTCTCAGGCCCAACTACAAAAAGACAGATGTGTTGTGTGCTTAATGTGAGTTCATATGGGACTGAGTGTTGAAATAAACTTCAACATAATAAAAGGGGCAACTCATTAAAAAAAACAAAAAAAAAAACAAACCCCTGATCTGCATTATTACTGTACCAGAGCATGTTTCCACTCCTTGTTGGCTCAGGTCCTGTGGGAATTAGTATTAATATGACCATTCATCACTCACTGTCTTAACATATTATTTTAGAAGCTGTTCTGTCCAGGTATAACTGAGCTACTTTACATTGTAATAAGGCAACAAAATGCACCCGATTAAAGCAGAGAGCGTTCCCTTATGTATTTAAAAATAGGGCTTTGGAAAAAGCTACATTGCGTGTGTCCCGCCTTTTGAGATTTAATGACTATCCTGTGACTCCACAGAGAATTACTGCCAGTAATTGATTATTAAAACTTGAAATTGCCAACCACATCCATTATTTGACGAGTGCATGTGTTATCCTTGTAATTAACAAAGCTTGGCACTTACCGTTTGCCAGTTCCAAGACCCCCAGAAAAATATATCAGAGGTTAGAGAGGCGACTTATAGAGCAAGCACTGTCTGTGCAATTATCTGAGACATAATACATTACTAAAGATGCTCAATACACCAAGAAATCCCCCCCCCCCTCACACCACAACACGTTTTTAAAAACTCTCGCGCCGTGTGTAGGAAGATATGAACCATGCTAATTGTATAGCAGCTGAATTGGCTTACAATAAATGGATCACTATTGCTGCTGTTGTTAATTTTATACATTTTACGCCCAGAAAATTAGCCCTGACTTTTAGTAGTTTTGCCTTAATGTGATTTTAACCCCTGAAAACCTCATGTACAAGAGTGCATTGTTAAAATTTCAGGAAAATATGCAGAATCTCAACGTGCAATAATTGCTTCTTTTTGTATTCATCATACAAAATACCGGATTTTTCTTTTGTCGGTTCAGGATTTTGAACAACAAATGTGTTGAATGGCCTTCAAAATACACGGGGAGAGGTAAGAAACACAATACCTTCATCGTGCAAATAGAAAAGTGAAATATAAAACATGAGGTAAACTTGATCACGTGTCATTGTTCTTGCATGCACTCTTTTTTTTATCCAATCAAAATTCACCAGATACAACTTAAACCTAAATTTAATAGTACATAAAAATATGTACATGCACTCATTCTGCACACCAGTGTTGCTGTTTTGCAGACTGGGAGAAAATCCTTCCTCCTAATTATCAGTTGTTAAATAGATAAAGAAAAGTAGTGGAATAAAGCATCCACATGCATGACCTCCCCTGGCCCTGCTATAACCCTCTAAAATAACACAATTATTATTATTATTATGTGTGTGTGTGTGTGTGTGTTTGATGGGGGTTCATAAAGCATCATTGTTCATTTCTATGAAATGAAAAAAAGAAAAAAAAATGCACTTGAGCTGAGCAACGTAGCCTTAAGTCAACTACAGTCGAGGTATTGTAAATGACTGAATGTAGGTACAATTAGTTCAACACAGTCTGATGTGTGTTTCACCATTTATCTGCATTATGTGTGAATTGTTCTATTTGCCATAATAATAACATTTTTTTTTTTTTTTTTTTTTCAAATTGACCCATGATTATCTTTGCCCAACTCCACTGTGGATACTATAGAGCTGCTGGATTTGCTTCTGGCTTTAGATACTCCTGATGGGAAAGCCTTTTGCAAAGGAACAGTTAAAGCCTCTAACCTTAGTGCATCCTCAACACAAACCTATTCTCATTTCCTCACAGACTCTGCAGAGATTCAAACCCAAGCACATACAATGCCCTTTTGCGGATCAAGAGCGGTGCAAACAGCAAGGTCTTCACTTCATTGGAGATAATCAGTAATTGGCCGAAGACAGCGAAGCCAGATAATTGAATACAAACTACGGCAATGCAACAAGAGGGGCATTTAAGAACAGAGCAAAGTTGACAGCTCTCAAGTACAAAACCTGAAGTCATAAGAGTGAGAGTGCAGGCAGGAGTGAATCCAATGTAGTGGTGTGAAGTGGTACGAACAGCGGTGGTTGTCCATGAGGGCCAAGACAGAGCGGACAGAGGCTTTCTTTACTGGGAGAGATGGTGTATCCACAGGCCGTTTGGGCTGGATAGAGCTGGATGAATTCATTAAAGGAAGCGCAGTCTCTCCCAGCTGCCATCTCTCCCCCTGCAGCCAGACTCCGATCAATGGCAGGAATACATCCAAAACAACATTTAGCACAAGACCTCGGAAGCAGGGGTGCATTTAAGACTTCTCTGTGTGCGCACATCTCCCCTGGATGTGAGCACTGTTTCAAAATGTGCTATTGAAGTAGAGCAGGGGAGGTATGGGGGCAATGTGTTTGTATCACAACAGAGAAGATTGTTTAACACGAATGCTTCAAGACAAGATATTCTGCTCTATTTACTGTGCGGGAAACACAAGCCGTTACTGTATTTTCTCTAATTCTATGGAGCCTTTAAAGTGGTTTGTGAGAGAAAATAGGATTACTTCAAATTCATTGCTTGCACCTAATACTAGTTTACTCATCATCAGTGTAAGAACATCCAGGAATTATCAGTGTGGAATAAAACTACTCATTGCAGTGTATAATAATAATTATTGGTGTATTCTTAGATCATTCTTGGCACAATACATGTCAATTACTCAACAATGATGAAGTTGTGGTTGTGCAACTTTTAAGCAACTGAACTTATTTTTTTTTTAAATTGCGTCTCTGACAAATTCTATATGTGTTATGTAATTTAAATTGCACTAAACCCATTAGGATGTCAAACTTAAACTTGGACAAGCGGCAGCAAAATGCTTCTAGTACCATCTAGTGGTTATAAAATTTATAAAGTCAGTGCTGTGGAGAGCAAATAAAGTCATATGTACTGTATATATACAATATATATGTACACATACAGTGGCCAGTAAATCATACTTGACAGTGTCAGGCTAATGTGTCCCATACACAGGCTGCGTAGTGTGACTAAATTTAACTATATGCCTGATCCCATTAGGAAATTATGACTAATGTAGACCCAATAAAAATCTTTGTGAGTACAGCAGCACCCAACTGTGTGCTGATGAGACGGCTCGGTCGGACGTTTTATCTCGTGCTTAGATGTGTCATTTGTACAACAATCGTGTTCGCCCTATTTTCCATATAAAGACAGCAATGTCATATAATAACGTACTGTTTTATATTTAAAATATAAGTTGAATTTAGCAGCCTCGCGATCAGCTGGAGCCCAGAGTTTACGTAATGGGTAACATTGTGCTGGTAGTTTTCAATCAGAACTAAAACCTACTGTAATGTGGGTTTCACTAACTTTATGTTTAGACCAAAAATGTGACAATAAATGATACAAAATCATGCCTTACAAAGAGATATGGTTTATATATAAAACTATGCAGTCCATGACATTCACTGTCCAGCTTCAAAATAAAAAATAAATCATGATTTAAAATTCTTCTTTACACTACCTAGAAAGTACTGCTTCGTTGGCTTTTAAAAGTGTATGATGATTAATATCCCTATTAGCAGTAATGCCATCAAACCACAAGAGTGGCAGTAACATCAAGATACAACCACCTCAGGTGCTACAAACTGTGTACCTGCATCTTTGGAAAATATAAAACCTGAATTTCAATGTACAGTGAATTCCGATACCATCAACATCAATAATACAGCGTGTCCTTAATAGCTTAGATCTGAAACTGGTGAAGTATTTTTCACGGGTCTTGTTCTAAGAGAAAGCTCACAAGTAATTACAAATATTTCATTTAATCACATACTTTTAAAATAATGCACAGTGCAGAGCGGTGAGGTTACGTGTCAGCCTGGACATGACGCTTTTTTTTTTCTCTAATTATTTTCAATCAGGGCATGCACAGTGGCACTTCCTGAGAGGTCATTTTATCTATCCATTAGAAAAACTGGAGAAAAAACCCCTGAATACTTAGAGAAGCACTGACAATGAAAGGTAAGATAGCTTAGTTTTACTTAAATTTACCTGGATGGAGTTATATCCCACAGCATCCAGCGATATATGGTTGTTAATACACAACGATGCACTTTGTTGGGATACAACCGTCATGAGCTGTGACCGACCAGAACTGACAGGTATATATATAATTATTCTATTCATTCTGCAGCAGATTTCAGTAAAAACTCCGATTCCAGGAGTGAAAAACTATTTTCTTTCACCGCTGTCGTGATGTTGTCAGATTTAAAGCGGTCTCCAGAACACATTCAGCTTCCCAAGTAGTCAGTACAAGAAGTCATGCTTGGACTTTGCGCAATGGATTTACTGCTGCATATGCACACATTACAGGGCCGGAAAATAATGTCGCACGTGGTCTTAAGCACCAGTAGTCATTTATTATACAGTCCAATGTGAAATTTTTCTGAAAAAGAGAAAAAAAAAAGAAGTAAGGCTGGACCATGTACCACATTTTGAAAACAACAGTCTGTGTATCTTCCTCAAGGCACGAGAACACTGGGAGTGTTTGTCCAGAAGAACCTGGAGTTAAGGTGCGTGTGGGCCCTCGGGGGTCTCGTGGGTCCCTTGTTCACAGGGTGATCCGGGCACAGTGGTGCTTGAGCTTGCAGGGCAGCACCCCACGGTTTAGCTGGTAAAACTCCACCAACTGGATCAAGTCGGTGAACCGAGTGTGGCCATCGTCCAGACTGTAGAACAACTCCCCTTCATCGTCCACCTGCAGCGAAGTATGTGCAGACACACAAAGCAATCACACACATGAGACAGGTGAACGTTAATGGAATTACTTTTGAAATCCTCAACAACTTTACTTTCAGTCCCTAAAACTTAAGACACTCATGCAGTGGGTTGTACTCACTGGTAAGATCTGAAAGTGTTTGATTTTCTGCATGTGGCACAGCGACAGAACAAAAGTCTTCGGGTTGCTTTGGCTGTCTCTCAGAAGAAACACTCTGAAACAACAAGAAAAGCTCTTTATCGCAGTTGTTAAGCTGAAGTATGTGCATAAAATGGTCATTTTTTTCCAACATATCGTGCTGGATTTACCAACATTTAATGAACACATAATAACTTACCCTCATTTTTTAATATATGATCTGTGTTGTTTTTGTATTTTGGAAAATGTGTAATATTAACAAACAATATTGGGATAATGCAATGTCATAATACAGTCTTATGTAGTTCTGACTCCTAGAAATATATAACTAACACTCTAGTGTACACTTGTAATGTCTCCTGTAGATGTATTCATTTTTAAATACATGTGTGACTCCTCATTCGTAATCACACTGCTAACAATAATTTTATTTAATGGTGAAAGGAGCACATTTTTACTGCCATATTTCCCTTTTTTTTCTAAACAGATAAAGGAAACAGCTTCAGTAAATGTTGGGACCCCTGTGGTCTATCTATTGTTAATAGCCCACATGATTTAAATGAGACCATGCACAAAAAAGAAGACTATAACCAAAGTCCTAACAGGGCCTTATGACCTGTCTGGTATAAGTGCTCACCCATCAATAAGACCCTGTTGAGTGATCAGACGCTGAGCCTCTTCCCGGGACAGTTTTCCGTGGAACCACGGCTGAGCCAAGTGGATAGCTGGAGCACAGGAACGGTGTGTTACAGTTTTTCTATCGGTTTTGTACATATACCAAACAAATAAACAAGTGTTTCACAAACCTATGTTTGGCACAGAGCTCTGTGCTGTGGAGGGGCTCCCATGACCACTCAGACGGTGGCAGCTTTTCCTCTGAGCCAGAAATGAGTTAGAGGACAATAAAAGCAGAAAAAAAATGTTAAGATGTAGTAAATTTATCCTGCTGTTCTTGTCTTGTTATTCCAGCTGACGTATGAGATGCACAATTGTTGGCTCTATTAGGCCTTAATTTGTTCTGTTAAGCCACTGTATGTATGAATATGCTGCATGTTGTTCAGAAATATTACACAAATTCTTATTAACTCTAAGATTATACTTTGTAAGAACCCATTATTACATGTGAGGGATTTGCTGCTACATTCTCTCACCCTTGTAGAACCTTTAAAGCACATTTATTTTTTTAAGGTCACTGTAATATTCATGTTTCTACTGGATGAAGCATTCAGGAAGATGGTTATTTTAATTAAAGCATTGATGCTTATTACCCTGTCTTATTTATTTACCATATTTAAACCCTCTCTAAGTGTGAACTCCTGACCTACCCTCCAGGACAGGCCTTCCTCTACCGCCACAGACAGCGCCTCAGACGGATTCTCGATCACCCGGCTCTTCTGGCCAGAAAAGTCCATGGCTACCAGTGAGTTCTCTGAGATGCTCCTCTGAAATGGCACAGTGGTTATTTGGATTGTTTTCCGCACAACAGATATTCACCCAATAACATTGGTGCTTATAGAAAAACCTATTTTCTAATAAATTGCACAATGATCTAAAATAGCCGTGGTTCTTCTTATGTTTGGTCCCCTTCGCTTTGTGTACAGTGAAAAGGCTGCCTGGTGGTATTGTATTGCCATCTAGTGTCTGAGTAACGTGACTCCATCTTCATCATTTCTAGATGATTCCAGGCAGAAAACTCTATTGAAAAGGGATTAGAGTGGCTTTGAAAAGAATGACACATGGGCACATTTTAGTCCTTTAAGCTGTCATATAGTGAGTGGCTCTAAATAACTCCACACACACTCAAGAAAATTCTTCTTATCGGGATTACCAAGAAGCTTTTAGATTACCACATTCATTCCTCTACCAACTACTAAGCTCGCAATTTAAACAAGTGGTTAAAACAAAGTGAGTGGTTTCTACTTTCACAGCCTCTCTCATCCACGCTGCGCCGCTCCCAGTGATGTAAAGAGGAATAATATTGTTTTCAAATGCATTCATCAACACTTAATATGGCTTTTTTTTTTTTCATTATTTCAGAGTAATTCCATGAAGCAGGGACCCTTAAGACTCTCTGAAGGCCAAAAAGCACCTTAACTCCAGGTTCTTCTGGACAAACACTCTCAACGTTCTCGTGCCTTGAAGAAGATATACAGACTGTCATGTTGACCACGTAAGATTCAGTAGCCTGACCCTGCATTTGGCAGATTCATGTACTCTCCTATCTTTCTAGCTAATCCTCTTGGCGAGGCTGTTGGTCGCATATGACCCTCCGACAGCAGGGAAGAGGTGATGAGTTGTTAAATCTGAGAGCAGCTGATCACTATGTATTTTTAGAAAGCGAGCAGTTCGCGAACATGTCCATAACCCATAAATAGATTGTGTTTGCTGCCGCAAAAATACTCCCAGTCGAGACTGAGGCTATTCTGGGACACGAAACCTACATTAGTGCACTGAAGGTGCCTCATTTGTCCTATGCAGTTATATTAATACACTGCTATGTGTTGGCATGTGTTATCTAAGTGCGTGAAAATGTGTCTTTAAAGCTACAACTGATTTTCTTCTGGGGGCAGTGGGACAAGCTCAAAGCACAACAATGACATGTTACCATCACATAAATCTGTGATTAACTCTTTTAGCAAACATCCAGCACACATGATGCAGCATTACTGTTATTCCTATTTATGACCACCTGAGGAATGTAAGTCCAATTCCATTAGCTTTGGTGTGGTTTTATGACATTTAGCTGCTACATGCTCGACATGTTCCCCGGCTAGATGCTCACATTATCAGCTTGTTGTTTGGTATATTATTGCTATCATAAAGTGAGCTTGTCACAGATTTTAGGGAAGAAAAAAAAAAGTTATCCACTGCTCCAAAAGAGACTGACAAGTGCAGAAATTGTGGACTAAAAGAGAAACAAAGTCATGAACTTGACTTCAAAAGGAGCTAAAAGGCTCCATGTAGCTAAACTTCAAAGTTATGGAGGTTTGTCACAACAGTCTTCTGGTTACACAAAATCATTTGATTTATTGCTAATATAAAAAATACTGATTAAACTATATGTTAAAAAGATTCTCAAAGCCATCTACGTTACAAGAAAACATAACAATATCCACTGGTCAGCCACTACAATTAAACCATGTGCTCCTAGTGTCGTGGAGGTATGGGATCTCTTGGTGCCCTGTAGTGTCTGGCACCAGGATGCCGACAGTGGATCCATGAATCTGGATTTTTCCAGCGAATCATGTGGATGCTCAGTCAGATTGGGGCTCTGGAGGCCAGGTAGGCTCTTTGTCATGCTCCTCAACCTGTTCCTGAGCAGTTTTTGTGGTGTAGCAACACACATTGCCCTGATTGATCTGCAACAATGCTTAGGTGGGTGGTAACTAGCCGTAATATTCCCAGCAGAACATGACCCAACAGTGTATAAGGCAGAGGCTGACATACAAACAAAAAGAGCTTCAGCTTACCATTGGTGAAGCTTTTTGCTTCTGGTGTGGCTGAACAAAATTTTGGTAGAGTTGCATCCCAAACTGAAACATGAAGAAAAGCTATTATCTCACATTTTCATTCAAATACTTGTTACGCGCTAACTTCAAAATCCCTTAATGAAAAGAAGCACATTCACATAAGTCTGTACTGTATATTATTTGTGGACTAGCAGGAGTGACTAATGCTCTAAACTGTATCCAGCAGGTATCCAGACAATGAACACATGCTGCTTCTATCAGGAGTGGGAGTGCTAATCCAGCATCACTCAATAGTTTCCCTTGACCTCTTCCCAAAGCTAAATCTGATTCTAGCACTGACTCAGCATTCCTCCGCTTAGATATCACCCTGAGTTATTCATCAGCAAGCCAACCTTTAACAAGCGCATGGCTGTGATCCAGCAGGTCCTGGTCTGCTCATCATCGGCACAAAGCAGCTTCAAGTCCCGGGCTGAACCGCACTTGGTGGACTAGGGCGAGAAGTTACAGGGAGATGAAAGAGTTCAATATGCCGGGAATCAATACTCTACTTCTGGTGCTTTTGTACACTTTTGGCATTTTTCGGTTGTATGGTAACCATCAATGCTCGCGTACTTAAAGGAAAGCGATGGTACCTTGACACAGAAGCCAAACTCTGTAGGTGCTCCATGTAGTTTTTTGGCTGACAACACAGTGTAGACATGACTGTCACTGAAGTCAGCGAAGAACTGGAGATGCCTTGGTTCCTGTGAAACAAAGAGAGGTCACAATAAAACAGAAGTACAGCAAATGTATGAACGCTAGATGTGAGGTATGTAACAACAAATCTCTACAGCTGGTGTGTGAGAGGAATAGATGGGCTGCATCTCCAGCTTTCTGGTTTATTTTTGAACTGATGGAGTAATGCACAAAGAATAATGCACATAAATGCAATTATTTTTAGAAATTATTAGGACATGCTTCTGCTGAAATGCTAAAGCTGCAAAAAGCTGGATTATGTAACGCCATCTACATTGGTATCATGCTTGCAGTGTAATCTCCCGGGTGTTGGAACATGATAGCTCACTTAAAACATACTGCAAGTGGAGGCCGGCGCACTTAAATTTAAACAGTGCATTCTTATCTAAAAATAACACGTTATCAGTCATTGCGGGTGTGGTTGGAGTATAAATGTAATGAAAGATAAATTTAGACGTATTGATATGGAGCGCATTGAGACAGTATCAATAGTTACATTGTGCCAAAGATAACTTTCCAAGAAAAAAAAGAGCTCAAAGAGTGCCATTGTTCTACTTGCATGTGACACACTGTTCCCACTTCCTTATCTAAAGTAATGCCACAGCCATTAGTGTCTGCGGCGGCTGACTACCAATGTGTCTGACCGAGACCACAGATGAATGGCAAACACGCCAGACTAAAAGTGGGCGCCATACCAAAGCCTACCTGCACTGGGAAACAAAAGGTCTATTGTTGTAGAAAATGAAAGCAGTTGAAAAGTGGTTGTGTTGGCATGGCCGGTGCCCAGGTATAAGCCTCACTTGTCAGCAGCATTAAGAGTACTGTTTCTGCCTGGCTGCTGTGCCAGCTGACCGAAGGAAAATCGAGCTCAACCTGTTCCACTGCCCTCTCACAACTGAAGTGACATGTATGCAGAGGATGAACTGGTGACAGCATCGTGTTCAAACAGAGCCCTGTGATGAAGCTTTATAGATTAAAACAAGTTTCCCAGTTTTCATTCTATTTACTGTGTAAACTAAGGACTGTGCATTTTATTTAAAGAAGGAAAAAAAAAACATGACAGACTGGTGCAATGGAATGTAATGCAAACACACTGGGTAAATTCAACAAATGCCCCATTCATTAATCTGCTTTATAGATTTGTTTTGAATTTTCTAACATGTATAAAATATTATGA
Organism: Stegastes partitus; assembly: GCF_000690725.1. Taxonomy (NCBI): domain Eukaryota; kingdom Metazoa; phylum Chordata; class Actinopteri; family Pomacentridae; genus Stegastes; species Stegastes partitus. Next base: position 381,959 of record NW_007578288.1, read on the forward strand.
GTCCTTTTAAACTAACCTTGGAAGTCCCCTTATTGGAGAAATAAAGTCCCGACCTCCGCAAGACAAAATAAAACTTCTTCCAAGACTTTCTGCTTTGCTCTTTGGCATGGAGGTATCCATGGATCTCTGGACAAGTGCTGGATTTGAGAAAGGTCTGCGTTGGGTAGAGAAATATTTGTCCATAGATGGGTGTGTGCAGTAAATTATCAAGGCAACACTTTAGACAGCGGTGAGAAACCAACAACTGGCAGTAAAGAATATGCTGTGAATAGAACAAACGTGATACCTGTATGAGCTCAGAGTGATCCACCATGCCATTGGTTTCAGTGGATATGGAGACCATGTGATCTGGGAAAAAGTCCTACGAACATGAAAGCAGCGTCAGTCAGTACAACACGCTTTAGCCTCTCCGGCCTACATAATAGTGGCGAAAGTTAGTTCAAAGAAAGTCCAAGATGATCTCCACGTATATCTTCATCACAGACTAACCAGGGGTTTCTTGAAGAATTCATATTTAGCATAATTCTTCCTGAAATATAGCCGGCTGTCTGAGTCCATCCCCCAGCCTGAAGACACCTCCATAACCGACTCATGGTCTTCAATGGTTCTCTCTGGAGAGAGCAGAAAGGGGAGAAAATGAAAGGTCAACCTGTCAGGTGTAATATCACATCAAAGCTAAAGTTTAAATATTCTTAAAATCACAACGATCTCTGCTAAACCTCTCCCGGCAAGAGTTTTATTATTTAACTTTGAGGGCAGCGAGTTTGATTATTAACCATTTATTAATGTGTAACCGCAGAATGAGCGCATGGCTCCCAGTCAAAAAGTGCAACATAAACATTAATTATTTCTAGAACTTAAAATGAATGTTGAATTAATGTGAAACTTCCTATGTTCAGAAAGACATGCGTGGCAGTGTTCAGTAACACAAAGAATTTAGCAGATGATACTCAGCATGTAACTCCTGTAATAGTTTAGCTCAGAGTAAATGGACACAAAAACAGAACAGATGAATGAATTATGTAATGAGTGCAACAGCATGAAAATGCTGCTAAGAAATCGTTTATGCAACTGTACTGTTTTCCAGCAAATCAGTGTATGCCAGTAATAACACTGTATGTGTGACGAACTATGTTATCATGCACCACTCATGAAAGAAACTCGTGCCTTTAATGTACAAATGCATATGCCACAGTAAATAAATGGTCACTTGTTCAAATGTTTTCATCAGTATCTAAATCAACTGTTCATAAAATATGTAATAAAATAAACCAGCCATAGTTAAAGCAGGTTGACGCCTTTACAAATACCAGGCGCTTTAACTTAAAACAGATCAAATCAGCAGCGCTTAGACCTCACAGCAACTTCTTGGATTCAACCAAATCCATCCAGACAATACGAGCAGGGCGACTTTACCTTTGCAAACTGACTTTTAAATTTAAATTGAACATGAAAAGAAAATGTCTTTATGCTTTGTAGGAATTAGGGTCACCGCTGATTAAAACACTGATGGTATAAAATGTCAGTATTTTTGACAACAGTTATTTGGAACTTTATCAAAACGTCCAAGGAGCCGTGTAGCTCTGAGCCTGTGATGAGCTACAGGGAGATCTATTGATACGACACCGTCTCAGAGTTTTAATTATGAGATTGACGACAGGATTTTTACATTCTCACTGACTACCGAGAACACAACAAGCCACTTCTGACTGAATCTTACCTATTCCCAGATGGGAGAGGTGTTCAAAAAGAGTCCAGCTGTGGTCATCAATGCAGTGGTTCTTCAAGACAAATAGCTGGCAAATGTCCCGGGCAGTAACGTCAGTGGGAACCTCTACAGCTTTGCTGGTGTTATCTTCATTATAAACTTTAATTACCTGAAACAGAAACATTAAATTAACAACTATTTCAACGATGCAGCAGGTTGAAGAACTGTTGACTTTAAGGGAGTACAAGCGAAGGGATGTTTTTGGCTGGAAGTAATACAATGAAAAGTGTTAAAAGTGAGTCAAAGCAGCAGAGAAATTAATCAGTTTGATCCACATACAGCAGGTTGTAACTGTTTCCTAATGCAGCAACACAATATCTGAAAAACGTCAGTAGTTGAATGCCCTCCAAAGTAGAGCACAATATGCAAAGTGTGTTCCAGGATGTAGACCGGAACATGTAGAAACAGTGCAGAAATCTTGCAGTACCACTAACAAATTAATCGGTCAGTAAAAGGAACTTACCCCGCTGTTTGCAGCCAAGCATAGTGGTGAGTTTGGACAAGCTCTGTAGCCTAAACATGGCTGAGTACACAGCATTGCAAAGGAGAGCTTTTGTGAGAAACATAAAAACACGCATCAGACAGCACAGCAAGTGTCAGCTGGCAAGCAGCGAGTCTCTCTCCCCCCCACTCTCTCTCGCTCTGAGCTGCAGTGAAGCTGAAAGGAGGTAATTAGACAAAACTGCCTCTTAGCACAGCGCTTTCCTGACTCCACATATCTGTATCACTGGGGCTCGATACCAAATCACCTGCCTACTTTCCCCACCGCTAAGAGTCAAGAAGCCAGAGATCAATCTGCTCATTCACTGGGGTGGAGAGAGAGAGAGAGAGAGAGAGAGAGTCACATGGCTCCAGCCTCCTTTCTATTCACATTCACACACCCATGGCAAGCAGATCTCCTACATAATGCCCTGCAAGAGCCCAGAGAGCAATTACAAAGGTGCTGGCTAAATGTAATGGTAGTTGGGTCAATTCAGGCTACAGTTGACAGAAGCGGGTATAAAGACGAAGGGAGGGCGGTGCAGCAAAGACCAGATGGCTGTCTCTCTTTTTTCTCTTAGAGAGGTCTGTTGGTGGTTTAAAGATGGGCATGGAGAACCTGACTCCTTTTGTGGAAACGGCTGAGGGCTGAACCCTCAAGGAGTTATCGGCAAATGGGAGCCTCCAGCTATGACATCACCTCTTAGCGTAAACCATTTAGCGTTCAATCAGTCCACGTGGAGCCTCACTGGAGAAATCTCTTTCTTTTTTTTGGAGATGTCTAACACACACAAGCTCTAAACAGATTAGTCAATCATCCGCTGTTTATCGTAGATGATGCTGCATCAGAACAGGGCAGGTTCATGATCTAAATGTATTTTGAAGATAATCAGAGAAGAAAACAACAGCAGATGAGAACATCCAAAACCACCTAAAATAAATAAATCCTACATCAAACAGCATAAATATTCACTGCACTGCAGACGACGAGCACATCGTGGGCCTCAGCGGGCTGCTTCAAGGATGTCTCCCTGAGAATCGGCCAAATCAAATCACTCGGGCATCGCATTTCACCAAGAGCAGGGCAGGGTTTGTCAGAGGGCGCAGAGCCCTTTGTGAAGCATTAACATTGCAGATGTGCTTTATGTTTGCATTACTTGGCAGAAGCTAGATGAAAACATCATGCGTTAGTTTCATGCAAAGTGAAGTTTGGATGTAGAGATGCCACATCGAATCGAATGAATGCCATTAGAAGAGTACATCTCATCTGAACCATGAAACGAATGCATGCAGACACTCAGACACTTTTATGTGGCTGTTTCACAAGAGGAAAAGATATTTTTTGTTAAAGATTTAATAAAAAGACCTATGACAAATCTGATGTAGTTCATGTGTTGTGTAGCTTAGACTGAGACACTGTGCTCATACACTGCTGCCCTGGAATGCATGTTTAAAGGCCTGCTGAGACCAATAACTTGTTCTTGCAGTCGTGCTAAATATACAGATGCCCTGTGAAGAAAGTGAGAAAAATAAATCCTGGGATCCAATTTGTGTGTGATTTTTTTTTAGGCTTTGTCATGATCATCTTTAAAGGTTTATCTTTTTTGTCCTCGTCATTGTTTGGTACGTGACAGGATCGTTTTTTAAAGTGCTTGTTTTTTTAACACCGATTTTGGCCACAAAAACTGCAAGTGTACTGAACACCCGTATTCCAGTTTTGTTCCATGTGAGTTTTAATTTCTCCACATGATATGAAACACATGGTCCATATATTGTGTGCTAGTATAACCGCTATGTTAGCATGAGTTATACTGATGTTAGTCCACTGGCTAGAAAGTGACAAACATATGGCCAACGACTAACCAACAGCTACAATTTAGTTTAAGTCGACTGCATTGCTAGTTTGCTGTTGAGACACAATGCGGGAGTCACAACGGACAGAGCAAAATAGGTTTTCAAAACTTCTAGCAGGAGTAGCCAATAAAATATTCTGGATGAAAATTGAACCTCATTACCTCAATTAAGACAACTTTATCAGGTCTGTAGTGTTATTATGGGGAATACATAAACTTAAGCTCTGTTTACACATGTTGCTGACCTACGTGTTGAAACCACTGACTGTGTATCAAGCGGTTAAAACACACCTGACACGCCTACTCGGATAGAAACCTGTTCCCGAGATCATGCTTTCCTTTCAGAGTCTCATTACAAACTTGTGTCATATATTTCAGGGAATTCAGACACACATCAAACCTGGCTGAACGTCTTGTTTCTATTGGCTGCGCTGCTATGCCTGAGCTCGCCAGGCAGCGCTTAGCCACCGTGGCTCAGTTCAAGTCATTGGAAATAATGAGTTTCAGAGTGCAGTGATTCCATTGTCGCGTGGCCGTGAGTCATGGTAATGGAGACACTCGCCCTTTATGAGTCGGATGTTTTACCAATAGAAGTGGGACATTTGGACATTTGATATGATATATATATATATAACTGCACTGATTGCATTTAAATAATAATTATTATTATCTATATTTATGGTGCTGACCACTGACCTCTTCTGGCCAAAATGTGTATTACAAAA
>NW_007578289.1:0-3439 GCF_000690725.1 Stegastes partitus
ACTTTTCCCACTTTTCACACTACTTTTTGAATTCAGTGGTTTCAAAGTTTATTTGGGGCTGTGAAGCATGGGCACCAACCGTAGATCTGCTGGTTGGTTATGAAAAAAAAAAACTTGATCAATATGTGCTCACATGAGGTCCTGTCATTAATAATTTATGATTCAGTTCAGTAATCTAGTGTGAGTGATAGACTTTTGTGTGAGTGCGTTTGAGGGGGTGTTAATGGGTTTTCGATGAAGTGATCTTTGTTTGTCTTTTTAAAGTTTTAACAAAAGTTAGAAGAAATGTCAAAGAAGAGCATCACAGTGAAAATGATGATTTAAAAGTTTGTAGGTTTCACCCACATCTCAGCTGTGCTGTATTCTGGCGCTCGCATCCTCGTTCCCCCCTTCAGCCTGTGGCAGAACTCCTCATCTATGTGAAGACCGGGGTATGGGGAAGCTCCTGTTGGGCAAAGAAACACATCTCAATACATCAATACATGAATGCACCCTAAAACAAATAGCAAAGAAGTGAATTAACATCTCCTTGACAGTCTTAAATAAAAGTTTAAGATCAGAGGATTCACAAACTACTTGCAGAGGATTGTTATTGTGTCACGTTTCTGTTATTTTGTCCACCCCTATGTATGTTCAGAAGAAGCACATCACTAAAAGTTTCTCACCCAAAGAGAAGATCTCCCACAGCAGGATGCCGTAGGACCACACGTCACTCTGGGTGGTGAACACCTTGTCAAAGATGGACTCAGGAGACATCCACTTCAGAGGGAGGCGGGCCTGTCAGCCAATCAGAGCACAAGAAAGCATCATTCACTGGAGGAAACTTTAAAATGTGGCTGGCTGAAAAGTCATTAGATCTATTTGAAGAAAGCAAGTTTAAGCTGGATGTGCAAAGTTGTATCTGGTATATCTAGTAAAGAAAACATTTTCTCTTCATTATCACACTCAAGCCTAATATTTGAATGCTTTAAAAGCAGCGAACAAAATGGAAATCATCTGTCATTTTCTGAAAGATGCACATTTTCATTTTGAAAGCCCATTTCTCATGAGCACTCACATCTCCCTTGCGAACGTAGTCTGGGTCTTTGTAGATGTCTCTGGCTAGTCCGAAGTCACAGATCTTCACCACTTTATTGTCAGACAGCAGAATGTTTCGTGCTGCCAGGTCTCTATGAATACACTGATGTAGGTGCACACAGAAAACAAATCATTACATTGATGAAACACACATTTGTACACGTACGCAGTTGCAGAATAGCAAAATGTCAGACCTTGCGGGAGGCCAGAAACTCCATTCCTCGTGCCACCTGAAAGCTGAAACAAATCAGATCCTCCAGGAAAAGAGGGGAGTTGGAGGCACATTTGGGATCTAGAAGAAAAAGAAAGAGAAGAGACACACGGGTGTAAGAAAAGCCGTCTCATTATTTGGTAAGAAAATGTTCTCCAAGCTGAAGTCTCACCGAGGCCATTATCTTTCTTGCCTTTGTCATCAATCTCTGCTCTGATGCTGCTCTGCTTGTCAGAGGCGCTACTGACACAACCTCCATCTTTGTCTCCGGCCGGCTGAGATAGGAAGAAATCAATTCACTCTTATTAAACATTGTGCGACAGAGAGCAAAAATTAAAACAGTTAAGGGTTAAGATGGACTGTGAAAAAGAGGCTAATATGTCTTTAGGTTTTGATTCTTTTGTCAGGGTAGAAATTCATAAACATATTTGTTCTGTGACCGTGTGAACCTGTGAAAATATTAAGGAAGTAAATGTGCTGCTCAGAAGAAGATAATGTCTTCAAACCTCAAGCAGAAGTTGCAAAAGTCAGTTTTTGAGTGAATGATTTTGTAATTGTGTGCAGCCCAAAAGAGTGATTCGGTTGTTCTCTCAACCGCAGGTAGTAGCTACAGTCCAAAGGCTGGTGTGAACTCTGTTAACACCACAGAGGCCCTGTTTTGTGAGAAATGGGGACGTTATAAGATCCTCTTTATAAGGTGAAGCTTCTGAACTCACTCGGTTATGTACAAACACGTCTCTCTTGTTCTTCAAGAAGGTAGAAAGGTTCCCAAAGCGACAGTACTCGACAATGACCATGAGCGGTCCTGTACACACAGAAAACACACACATGTTACTGTAATAACATGCACACAGGTACAGACAGCTCAGAAACACCTCAATATTCATGTAAAATAATATGTGCAAACAAGAAAAGGCATCATTCGAGATGCACAAATGCATGTAAAACACACACCTCCTGGCTTGGTGCAGGCTCCCAGGAGGTTGACGACATTCAGGTGGTTTCCAATGTGGTTGAGGATCTTCAGTTCAGTCATCAGAGCCTTGTGTTCGCTGGCTGTAGCTCCCTCTGGTGGGCAAAAGGCAGAGAAGTCAAACACACGGCAGAAATGTTCTGCACAGGATTGCAATTTCATTTTTGATAGAATATGAGGCACATGATGTGATACCTTTGAGCATCTTAACAGCCACAGTCTTGCAGCTGGTAGCATTGTCTATACCGAACGCTGATGCCTGCATCACTTTCCCAAAAGCTCCACGGCCCAGAGGTTTCCCTGAGAGAGACACAGTGTGAGAGTGGGAATGACAAGGAAACAGGAGGTGTGTTCTTGTCTCTAATTGAACAACTCTATTAATTATTATGCTTTTCCATTGCGGATGTGAGATGCTGATAAGAGAAGATTTCAGACCCCATCAAGTGTCCATCTAAGTGAGTCCCACCCTGATGATAGTGAGAGCTGATTAGTTGTGGTAAACACAGTTTACAGACCCCATACTGGAGTTGATTAGCACAACACAGACAACACAGACATAAAGTCTGATTAATGGAATGAGAGTCACTCCCAACAATAAACTGATAAGGCCTATGAGAAAATGCTTGCATTGGACCTCCCTTCTCTCCCGCTGCATTCCCAAAGTCTTTGTACTCTCAGCTCACAGGAGCACGTCAGGCTAAATACATCAAGTTTGCAATTTTTGAACGAATTAAATAAGCATACCTAATTTAAGGCGCTCACGGGGGAACTCCCATTGGTTGGGGTCATATTGCAGTCTGTCACACTGCTCCTCTATTGGTCCCTCTCCTGTGTCCAGTATGATCGACAAGTATTCTGGTTTGGTGTTGGAGCTGTTGGGCTGTGGAAAAATAAGAAAACTTAATCATGAAGTTTGGTCTCCAGACAAGAGGCAGACAAACAAAAATCACACCTGTGCTAGTTTAGAGTGATTCTTATTTTACAGTTTCTTAAAAGACGAGGTTCTTGTGGGACAAACAGATTTGTAGGCCCAGACCAGATCTACATTATGAATAAATATTATATGCAGATTTGTAGTTGTGGTTAATTTGTGACCTTTTTGAAAATGTTTGTGCTTACAGGAAAGTCTAGCATCTAAGGCGTAAGAGTGTGCAGTTAAAAGGCATTGTACTTATGAG
>NW_007578289.1:3594-72151 GCF_000690725.1 Stegastes partitus
TATCTATCTATCTATCTATCTATCTATCTATCTATCTATCTATCTATCTATCTATCTATCTATCTATCTATCTATCTATCTATCTATCTTAAAAACAAACTGGGAAGATAAAAAAAATGTAGTTCTTGTAGCTAAATAATGAATATTTATTACAACTATTTATTATATTATTACAGGTAATGCATGTGGTGGCTTACATGACACAGAATATTCCTGCACATTTTGAAAGTGATCAAATAAAGATACTCTAGTATATTACAATTTGATCTATTCTGCATCTAAACAAATTTTAAATCCTCAACTTTCAAATTGTTTTTCTTATTGTGTTGTGCCTTGTACGTGACACGGAACAGACAAATGTGACTTGGAAGATGAAAAATAACTACAAAATTGCTGTACACCTCTATAAGTTGTCTGTATTAGTGTGAAGTATGCGTCTCTAGACATGTATACACACAGCTTGCCACTCCCTAGAAAAAACCTTGGGAAACACATTTATTCATCAAAGCAGTCATACTCACCAACAACAGCAACTCATGACTCAAGTAAAATGATTCAAGAGAGCAGAAGGAGTGAGATGCTTGCAAGACATATCCTCAGTTCAACAAAAGAACATTTACAGACATACGTCGAAAACCCAGACTGTTTAACTTATGCTGTATTACTTTCATTAATCCCCAAACAACTTTTTCTTGTTTCCCCTCACCTGTCTCAGTTTCCTTATGAAAAGTGTGAGCAAAAGCCAGAAGAGAGTGGCCACCACACAGGTACAGGTGAGAGTGGGAATTTCCAAAAATGAAGCTTCTGAGGAACCTGTGAACACACACAAACCCACACTGTTGCAAAAACATTGCTTAAATTTTCCATTAGGTTGCATCTATTTATCGCACGTAGGCGATTTTGCAGTGAGCAGCGCAGGACTTTCAGTGTTGTTAGAAATCTGGAGAACTGCAGTTACTGTAAATATAAACTGAATTTGTCAGTGCAGCTCTGACATTAAAAATAGTTTTATTTCATATCAAAGTTTCAAACTGAGTGAATAAATCATTTCACATGGGCGCTTGATGTTTGGATTTTCCTTCCAGAATCACTGTGCGGCACTGTGTTTTCACCGTCACACCACGATCCAAAAACACAGCCATCCATCCTCCTCATTAAATCCAGAGTTTATTTTTTTCTCTTTTTTTAATGGGAGGATGAAGAAGTGCCCAACTCACTACAGCGGGAAGCCTCTCTGAGATGCAGGCCGGGCCCTTCCGGAGGAAATAAAAATGGGAGACAGCTTCCTTCCTGACTGATCAGAACACAACAACAACACGCACGCACGCACACACACACACACACACACACACACACACACACATATACACACCCTCCTCCTTCCAGACCTGGACAGGGAAGCGAGTCCGCCACTCCTGCCAGGGAACGTCACTCAAACAGGGGGGTAGCAGAACCACAGTGGTCCTGCCTGCTCTACTACCTCCGGACGTGTGTGTGTGTGTGTGTGGGTGTGTGAATGGGGGCATCTGAACAAAAGGCTGAGTGTGTTTATGTTCAGACGCACTTTGATCAATGTTTACTCAGAAATTGATAAACAGGTGTTCATCATCTTCCATTAATAGAACTGACACACACCTCCTCCGTGCATGAATACCACATAATACATAAAACAATGTGATCTAGTGAACTGTGCGTCTATACATCCAGACTATACATCTATTTACAGACATGGGAACAATGCACATCCACCAGTCTGAGGTAAAAGCCAATCAAAGGCTTGAAAACGCAGATACTCACTGTTGACCCATATATAGGCAGAACTCTCTGCAGATCCTCTCTCATTGGTGGCCTGGCAGGTATACAGACCCTGGTCCTCCACTGTGATTCGGTCAATATGGAGGGTGCCATCTTCTGCTGATATGACGATACCTGAAGATAGTGGTAAATAACTTTCAGACCCCAGGTTAGAGCAACACTTCACATGTTGAGGATCTTTTAGTTTACCTGATCCCTGCAGCAGAGAGCGTTCGTCTTTGTACCAGGTGATGGTTGGAGGTGGGACGCCTTGAGACGGACAGCTGAGGGTCACCGAGCTGCTGACGTTGACGGTGCAATCTGTCAAATTATTAAGCAGCACCGGAGGCTCCAGAACTAAAGAAACACACACACACACACATCCATTGGTTCTTTAAGTGTGAGTGTGTATTTATGCATTTTTTGTAACTTATCAGTTCTGTACAGTGCTTGTGGTTTACTTAAGTATTTACATTTTATGCCCCTTCACACGTCGACTCTACCACTACTGAATATAGAAATATTTACATTTGTACTCCACGACATTTGTTTGACATCAATGGTTAATTTGTTAAGATTTTAGAAAAGATTTGTTAATTAAAACTCAATGCATTTTGCAGAATATCTAAAGTATTAAGTAGTTTAAATAATCTCCACATTGGCCGTTGAAAGGTGTCATTCTGCATAATGAATCATTTTACATTTGATCCTGTAAATCTGCAGATTTTTTTTTGTCTATCTGGAGGCAGCCACAACCACTTGACGTATCGCCATCTTTTTATGTTAATATGGTGAAAAAACAACAACAAAAACAACAACAAAAAACTGCAAACACACTGGCTGCTAACTCTGTCTATTTGCTGTTTTCTAATGCTGAGCAGGTTGTGTTTCGTGGGGTTTTAGAGCTTTTCCTTGAAAACAGCTGCTTGTTGTGGCAGAAAACATTGATGAGAGCAGTAAAATTTAACCGAAATGGTAAAACTGAGGGCTGAAAAATATGTAAAAATGAGCTTAAAGTCACTAAAACTCTCTCATTGATAGCTACAGAGGCTGATGACCGTTCTCTGTTGGTTTGACACTATGCTGACCTTTCACTTTACAAAACAGAACAGTAAAAACAGCAGCAGTAGCCAGTGAGTGTTGAGAGAGCTGCTTAAATGACAATTCCGAATAAATATTTTGGACTTCATCTCAAGTAAATCTTTGACAAGATGACCTTGCTTTGAATATTTTTTACACTGGGCAGTTTGTGTTTTCTGTCACCACTGCAATTTACCTGAAAACTGTTTGTTGACATATTAGTCCCAGAACAGTCCTAGATATTTATAGTCGAAGTCACATTTGTGATGAAGTGAAACCAAGTGCTATTTTTTCCCACACTTTTCTGGACCTGTGCCACTCTTGGACAATAACTGCGTGCTGGTAGTGACACACGTGCAGAAAAGTGGCCTTGGCTTCAACCTGTGAGTCAGCTGGAGTTTGGGTCCTCTTGGGTTTTTTTACTCACCCGTAAAAAAAACAAAAAACCCTGCGATAGAAAGTCGACAGAGCAACAACAATGTAGTATTGCATCATGTGGACAGATTTTGGCCTATGAGTTCACACAATGAAGCTTCTCACACATTATAGTAACACTACAATACACACAGGCTATAATTAGCCCAGATGACTCTATGCTCCCTAAATCTTTTTAACCCCATGTTTCAATGTTTCCTCAATTTACCCCCTTTTCTGCCTCTCCAGCCCCCCTGCCCTTCTCTTTCTGGTCACCCTGTCTCTCTAGTAATTCCCGTGTGGAGATCCCGAGGGAGGAAGTTGACGCGTTGAGCCCTGATTGTATGGAGAACAGCCGTAAAAGACACGAAGAAAAGTCACTTAACCACGGCGACTGATTGTTGTTTCCCCTATCTTCCTCCTGGACAACAATTGATGATTGTCCGCGAGGGCCGGGGCCTGACAGTGTCTGATTGGCTGATTGTTCCTGCAGCCCTGTGCAGGGGCCTGTAAATGTGGCATTGTGGGAAGTGCCATTGTGTGCTCTTCCTCCAGACAAGAGCTCATTCCCACGTGAAAGAGGTGCTGAGCTGGAGCGCAAGAGCAAAGCTAGGGTGGGGCCCCAGGAAGTTGAGGGGACCCAATTCCCAAGCAGCAAGACCTCTGTGAAAGAGTGTGGGTGTTTGTTTGTATGTATGTGCAACATAAGTACACAGACACATCAAGAGGCAGTGAGTTTACACAGAGATCAGGGCGAGTTTGACTTAAAAAATGACTCATTAATGTCTTGAGGGAAGCTGAATGTGCATGTATGTCTACAGGCCCCCAAGAGCAAAACACTTGTGGTTCAAGGGCCCTTATTCAGCTTTATGTCACCTAAATCATTCTGCCCACTGGAGCTCTTTAAATACCTGCATAACATGATCTGTATGGAGGCAAATAACTTACACTCATACTGTGAGCAACTGAATACCCAACTAAGAAATTTCACTGCTCAGTACTTCAGGTTGAACTCAAGTGGAACTTCTGGTGCTGAAAAATAAAGCCAATGCCAAAGTGCCAAATACTGCAGTTCCTCAAATGACCACTTGAGGCAACTCAGTCCCCCCATAGACCGTCATGTTAAAATGCCAAACATCATAGAACATATAATCATGTTTTCATCCTGGTACAAAAAACTGTTTTGGTCTCTATAGATAATTTCTTTGCTCATGAAAACTGTATGAGACATTTTTTATAAAACTAATTTGTTGAAGTTGTACTAAAGTAAGGAAAACTTGGTTCAAGGTTCCACAAATTCAGATATCAATTAAAAAGACAATTATTTAGAAAAAATAAAATATTAGATGTTCAAGTTCACATTTATACACAAAATTGCGCTTAGGGTAGGTTAGTGAAATTCAGATACCAAAACATGGGTTCTAAACATTTAACATTTAGGCCTAGACAAGCCCCAAAGATAACAATAATAAAAGAAAATCAATGTTCATAAATTCCAAAATTGCTATTCGGTCAATAAATTTCAACCTTCTCAGTGTTGAAGATAAAGATAAAGAGAAGAACTTGAAGTTGAGATTACTCACTTGTAACCTCCACCTGTGTGTCCAGGTGTGTCTTCTGCCCGGTGACCAGGTGGCGGGCGGAGCATCTGTACGCCCCAGAGTCGTTGGCTGTCAGGTTGCTTAGCAACAGCACCAGTGAGTTGGAGAACTCCCCGAATGTGAGATGCTGATTATTCAAGGCGGGAACAAGGGTTTGAGCCTCCTCTGTGTCATTTACGTGTTGCCACCACAGCGCTGTATACAGGTACTTATTGGCTAAACAGGTGAGATGGAGGTCTCCTCCCTCTCTGGCCTCCTCCTGCTGGTTTACACTGAAGCCGCCTGGGACATCTGAGGGAAACACAGAGGGCACACAAAGATGGATTAACAGGAAAGAAGAGGTGAGGAGGGAAAGGGAGCATGAACAAAATACAACCCTTCACTGATCTCCTGTTTGAGATAAATCGGCCGTCTCAGTTTCAAGTCTGGATCCTGAAACCAGGAGAGCTGATTCCACCATCCTCCATTTCTGTAACCTTTGATGACAATGTTGAATGGCTATTGTGGGTAAAAGCAGCTAGTGGAATACAGTGAAAAGGCTTTTTATTTACTTTAGCCATTTGAAACTTCCCGTGGAAATGGCTTGAGAGTTTCCTGATGGCAGATAGTGTTTATCTTTCCCGAACACCCCAAGGCCTCCCGAAATAAAGCGGCCCTGCCAGTCCAAGGAAGTGCGCTGCACGGGGAAGTGGAACGATAAGATCCCCAGGTTCCTGTTTCGCTGTTGCTCACACACTAACAGCTCGACGCAGCCTGACACACAGACACAAATGTGTACACACTCAAAAAAGTTTAACCTGTATCACTTGTGACTAATCCAGCTCCACACTGTACACTAAACTGCAGTCTACGGCATGTACGTGGTGCACGTACACTGGTTTGTTCTGCCAAGCATTTCGACCTGCGTGATTTACTCCACATGCTTCGAGAGACTTGAACTGATTTTAGTTCACCTGATGTGTCACATAACATTTGGTTTGTTCCATATTTACGTGCAGAGATTTCTGCTCAGTTTCACTTCAGTTCTTGTATCTGGCACATGTGCAGTACTGTTCATTGAAGAACTAGAAAATCTATAATTAAGCACCACTGAATGCATTTAAAAAATATATATTATTCATACAAAATGTCAAATACTTTGAAAGAAACCAAAGTTAAGATGTGAAAAGTTTAATTTCTTAAATATAAAACTAAAAAAGAAGCAGCAGTATTATAATACACTTGTAACTTCACTCCAGCTCCTGGTCCGGAACCAGACTTCAGTTTGAGCTCAATTGCTTTTGAGCATCAAGGTCTCTCTTCTCAGTGATGTTGCTGCTGTATCCTTGCACGTCTTTAACACTTCTATTCTTCTCATGGTGAAATGACCTTAAGGATTGAACACATGCTTTATATAATTTATGTCCCAGTCATCTCTGCTCTTTTTTCACTCTTGATTTTTCTCCTGTTGAGTAAAGCGTCTGCCTTTACTTTATTTCTTTACCTCACATTTTACCTTTATCTTCCTTCCTGACATGTTCAGTGTTTAAATGGTTCTGCGGCTTCATGGCGCCTTTCACTCATATTGTTCATGAAAATCTGTACATTTGCACATAAGTACTGTACAATCTCTTCAGTTATTGGCAATGATGATGGAGGGAAAGATTATTTTGGTGATGTGGATCCATTAGTGAATGTATGAGTGTGCATGTTGTTCATGGATATGAAAGCAATTCACATCGCGCACTTTAAAGCATTTCACCACTGCAGGGTCTTATATCTGACTGGGTTACTAACAATCAGATATTAAAACTTTTTGCTAATTCTAGCAAATGTTTTCAGGTAATGTTTATATGTTTTTTTCTGTGTAGTTGATGTTTTGACCTCACAGTTGGAAAGCATCGAGCAGATCAGCTGATGCAGGCTCACAGTCATGCTTAGGATGGTGCAATAAAGAGAGAAAAGAGAAGATGACTGAAAAAAGATCGAAACTTGTTATTTTAAGTAAGATGACAGCTGAAAAAAAACCCCCAAGTGAACAAGTAAGAAAACCCCCACGATGACTGCCCTTATGTGGGATCACCTGTGATGTAGAAGTGGATGTCGAGCTGGTCTGCGCCTGCACAGTTGGAGGCGATGCAGCGATACACTCCAGACACAAAGGCCTCCGCTACAGTCAGGACCCCCACCGTCTATGGAGAACAAACATCCGCATGAAAAAAAAACGGCGCTTTGCACATTATGAAAAACACACATTCATAAGGCTCAGGCTCGTTACCTCTGCCACTGATGGCAGGAATCATATTTTCCATGGACCCACTGAGCAGACAATAGAGGCTGCTGAGCCAGACCTCCTGCCCACTTCCAGTTAAGTGGGGCAGGTCAATGCTCAAACTGTGTGTTAGTATTAATATCAGAGAGTATCCGTAAGTGTGTGTGTGTGTGTGCAGGGAGACGTTAGCGAAGAAAAGGAGCAAAAACTGATCTAATGAGTGAACCTGGAATGATTTTCTTAGTATTTAGTAAAGGAAAGTGTGCTCTCAGAAAAATAATCAGACAACTCTCTGGTTCTTTAAAGTGCTGAAAAACCTCTTTATTTAGAGGATGCTTCTTCTTGTACTTCATGTGGTTCATTAAAGTGCTAAAGATTCTTTATTTTTATAGATGTTATTTGGTTTGGTGGCTGGTAATGGCATACAATTATCATTTGGTCCATAAAACATCAGAAAACACAGAGAAATGCTCCTCACACTTTCCCAAATCACAAGTTGGCGTCTTTCCATTTGTTGTTCCATCTGATCAACAGTCCAGAACACAAAAAATTAAATGTATTATAGAGTGTCAGATTGTTAGATTTGAATTTATTGGACAGAAACTGCTTAAATGATTATAAAGTCCTCTTATCAAAATGGAACCAAATGGGTCCACAAGAAACTATCTATGAAATAGTTCCTTAAAGAATCCTTTGAAATATCATTTATGGTTTCTAAAGGAGTCATTTTTTGATGTTTCTTTGAGGGCTTTTTAAAGAGTCTCTTGCTCAAAGGGTCTTTTTTTGTAACTAAATATATATCATTGTAAAGAACCATTGTTTTGGTTCCAGTTAGCACATTTATTGTTCTGGGTGTACATTGAAGTTTCCTTGATGTCCTCTGTGGTGAGAGTTGTAAATGAGATTCAAACTCTCTTCAGATCAGTGCAATGAGACCAGCTAATAACTGCAATTAGGATCTTTATTCCATTACAAACTAACTAAAGAACATTTTTGTGTGTTTTAAATCTTATTTTCTCCACTAGGGTAACTAAAAGTCCTGCTTCTACCCAATCACAGCCCTTCTGTCAGTCACATTATGTGTTTCCGTGCTTTTCCTACCTTCTTCTTCCCCTGAAGCACTTCTTGTCTGTGAGTAACGCTCAGGATGCGATTGTGAGTCGACATGGGGGGGAGGCCCTCCGTCACTGGGCTCCACAGCGAGGAGGACGCTGGACAAACACACCTTAAAGGAGGAGGAGGAGGAGGAGGAAGAGGAGGATGAGGATAAGGACTCAGCTGTGTTGACACAAGTCATTCTGCCTCCAGGTGTTAGCGTGAGTGTGTTTTTCTCAGCTGTGCTCAGCAGGAGGAAGACCAGCACACCAGGGACACACCTTGATCGTCGCTGCTTGATGCTTCGCTGTGATTCACATTAAAACCCTCATCACCAACATATTTTTATCAATACAATCATGTCCTCTTTCCCTGTCCTGCAAGCTGACAATAGCGGATCTTTGGGGTGCTATGTAATGCTGGATTGTTCATCTATATAGAATGCAGAGGTGGTATTGTCATCCTGTCGATTAGTTTCCTCCCATTCTTAACAAATCATCCCACATTTCCAGGACAGGAGTTCCGGTCCCTCGGTGACTCTCACAAGTCTAAATCCATAGATTACACACCAGCAGAGCGGTGGGAACTGGAGCTTATGCAAGATGCTTTGTGGTTATTTACGCACATCTCTTAATGGTGAAAAACATCATCCAGAAGCTGGCGAGGGGCCCTAAAACCACATTGTTTGATCAATTAGTTTCAGATGAAGGAAAAGCTTCACTGAGGAGTGAAATCTGCATTCTGTGTCATCTACTTCTCCGTGCCTCATTACTGTTCTATAAAAATGATGACTGAATGATGAAAAGGCGGCTTAACTCACAGCCTTTTATTGTACAAACAGGCCAATATTTCAACACTGCTGTGACTTCAGTGTTGAAATATTAGTCTGTTTGCACAATAAAAGGCTAAATTAAGCAGTGTGCCCCAGCCTCTATATTTGTTCCATAATTTCCTGAGAATTGTCTGATTCAGCAGCAGTTTGCAGTAAGATGCGCACAGAACCCTTTTTAATTTGATTATTAAGATTCATTTGAAGTTTGCCATCAAATATGACGATAAATGTAATGTAAAGGAATACAGCTACAAGAAGAAATGAGTAACTGTGCTACGTTTTGGAACATCGTCCCAGATTTAACGCTGTTCATAAAAATAGATGTTTTTAGGTCAGCTGATGTTAATGACCAGAATAATTCATTCTTTCTTCTTCATTGTCCAATCAACAAATTTGTCCTTAGAATTTATTTAATGAGTTTTTGTTTGTTTGTTTGTTAAAAAAAAATGTATTTTGAAGAGCTTCCAGTTGGATTTTTATTGACAATCTTCATTGTTTTTTTTTTTTTTGTGTGTGTGTGTGTTTTTTTTTTCATTTTTTATCCAAGAGCTTAGGTAATACGTAATACTATCTTAATTAATTTATGCTTTTAAACCCAGCTGATTTAACAAATACATTCTCTTTAGAAACAATCGTCAACCCTCAAGCTGAATGGGCACAACCGCACGGTATGTGGACACAATATGTCTTGTTTCAAAAGTTAGAAAATCTTACTCAAAATCCCAACGCTATGCTAATAACCAAAAATACAACCTTGAAATCAGCCTTCCTCAACTGTCCATCATATTGCTTACTTCGTATGTTTAGATAAGCACAACCCTATCCAAAATCAGTCTAATATCTAGAGCTTGGTTTGACAGAGGAGGCATATCCATTGAGAAGTAGAGGGGGTTATAGCAAACATATCTGTAATGAGAGCACAGTAGAGACATTCTTTAGACAGCAGAGATTATAGCTGCAAAGATGTAACAGCATTAGAAGAGAGCTTTTATAAATATGGAAAAAAAAAAAAACAAGTTACTGTATAATCATTGTACTCGTGCTGCCTTGCAGTTTTTCTTCTGCATTCACAAAGTGAAGTCAGGATCCAGTTTAACTTTGTAAAAAATCACAGAGGTTTTAAGTTCTTATGGCAGCTGCTGTACTGGATGTAGATTTGGCCTTGAAAGTGGAAAAAACAAAATGCTGAATAACAAATTGCACAGTAACAGAAGATAGTGGAACCTTCAGCTCTTTTTGAATGATGGATATTCAAAAAAGGTGAGCCTGACAAACCTGATAAGTCACCTCTCTCATGTTTCATAGGTAAAATGTAGCAGCTAGTTAGTTTAGCTTAGCTGGTTCCATGGCAACAGATTTAGCTACTGGACAACATATAATTAATCTGTTTTCAGGACTTATGCTTTAATAAGATTTAAACACGCTGTTCATGTTTCAGTTTGACTGAGGTAATCATTTTAGGGTTGTGTAGCTCCATATTTCACATCCAGGAGAAATTTTGATCTTTTCATCTACAGCTCCATTAAACTCATTGACCACTCTACATACTGTACATCATATACCTGTTATTAGTTCATTCCAGCAACACTGGCCTCCACCCATCACATATTTATTCATCATCAGAATCTGCACAATTTACACTAAACCTTTGTTTCACTTTAAATACGCTCCTTTATACATATCTAAATGTGTGCATAGTCGTTCAAAAGTCATTTTCCTGTCTTTAACCTGTTGCTCTTGTTTGAATGCATGGATGTTTTGTACTTTGAGAGCAATGAGCAATGGAGTAAAAATTCCTAGCATTTACGTAAAACTTATTGTGTCTGTCTACCTACCTACCTATCTATTGAGCAAAGGAATGCACCTTCATTATTTAGACATTAGCCATCATCCTCCTTGTAAACTGTCATTTCCACTCTGTTCATTGATCCTCTGCCTGTTTATGGATGTGTCACCGCGTCTGTCTCTGTCTGTATCCTTGTCGTCATCCTTCTCTGTCTGTCCCGAGCTCCTCCCTGACTGTGGTTCCTCTCTGCTGCCTGATTACTCTTCCTCTTGGCATCGTGTGCGACGGCACAGCCGACCCACCCTGTGCATGACACTACAGGCCTGACACACACACATTCGCCAACATGCTGGGCAAATGCACGCATGCACATATCCACACCCACCAACCATCCAGACTCACATTGCACCAGCTCACACTCCCACGCTTCCCAGGAAAAGCCTTCTCACTCAAAGTCACCCTCACACACACCCACACCCACACAGATAAAATTAGTTGGATGGATGTGTGGACATAAAGGTGGTTAGACACAGAAAGCGAACACATGCATGCACAAACGTACCACATTCACGCAGTGTGTGCCTGCCAACAGGGTGAGCAGCAGCCGCCTGGAAATATGAATGAACTGTTCCAAGTTGTGTATCAGTGGGGGTCATCTCCTGCCTTTTCTTCCTGTCCTGTTTTGTTGCCTAAAATATACTTTTACCGCTGTCCCTGTCTGTTCCTGTCTCAACCCCCAAAAATAACCACAGAGCGTATACACCAATACACAAATATAAGCAAAGTTTAATGCAAAAAAAAAAAAAAAAAAACGAAACGAAAAAAAACAACAACTGATATAACACTTCAATACATCTTCATACAGAGTTGGCAAATATTGTCATTTGTCATATGTAAGTTAGTTGTATAAAATTATTAAATATTAGATTCATATATTACTCATAGAACATCTGTATACATGGAATGAATCACATTGGCAGACACCCGTAGAATGGGACACACACACACACACCAACATGCTCCTGCACTGACACACACACTGTCACACATGGACTTTACTCAAACACAGACTGCACTCACTCTCTTTAAAATGGCTTGTGGTATCACACATACATTTAGGTTTTAATTAACTTCCAATACAAAGACAACAGGGCTGTTATACTAACATCGTTTGACACACAAAGAAGACATTTTGACATGGGATGACAGTGGACAACACAGGATAGTCTCTGGTCTGCGCAGACTTCCTACATGGTAGGCGTCTGCTGACCGTCAGTCTTTTAATAGAGAACTGAAGGCATCCCATAGTGAACAACACAAAGCTTGTCCTCTCTCCTGTTTCGCCCGTCCATGGTAAGCACATTTGACCTTCTACCCGTGGCTAAAAATCGGAACAGAAACTCACAGCTTTTGTGGATGTCAGAATCAGATCAGGGCTTGGGACAAGCATGGTTCATGCACCCATTATAGTACCACTCTAGGACACAAAAAACAAGCAAAGCAGCTCCAGAAATGTGGCTGGTGGATGGATGGAATTGCACTTCTTCTGGCTCAAAATGTCTGTGACATGTAAAAAAAAAAGCATAAAACTACAGGACAGCCTGGTGTCGGGGAGGGCTTGAATTGGGAAAATGAAGGAAATAAATAAATAATCAGTAAAGCAGGTGTCCTTATATCCTTAGTGTTGTGGCGTATTTAACTCCCGGTTTCCTCCTGGTCCTCACTGCTCAGCAGTGGTCCAAGTCTCTTTCCTCACCCTTACAGTTTAGCAAGCATCAGGATCATCACTTAGGGTCAATGTTAATGTCACTGAGGGTTTCTGGCTGCTGTGGAGAGGCACTGATGAGTGTGTGGAGGTGGTGGCGATGGAGGGGAGGTGGGCTCCAAGGTGGGAGGCGATGGGGAGTTGTTCTTCTGCAGAGGTGGAGGATGCTGGTCTGGGGTGGAGGGCAGAGCTGGTGAGGGAAGGGGGTTGGAGAGGTATGTGTGGGGGGCAGCAGAGTTGGGGGAAGGGGTGTGGGGGTGCTCTCAAGAATAGATCAAGCTCTTGAGGAAGCGGACTGTGCCACGTTTGAAGACGAAGGGACAATCACGCCGCTGGGAAGCGTCTCGCGTCGGAGAGGAAGCCAAACAACGAGAGGAAAAGCTCTCTGATTTTCGCACAGGAAGCCCAGTGCGCCTCCTGCCCGGGCCAGATAAGAGCGCTGCGGTTCCCAGGGCCAGACCCAGGAGTGGACCCAGGACCCAGGCGCGAGGCCCCCATCAGCCTGGCCCAGCCTGGTCCACTGTCCCTGGGCCTCCTCCAGCACGCCGTCAGGCTTGTGGTGCAGCAGGGCTGCAAAGAACAAGGGCCTAGTGAGGATCCAACCAAAACTACCAGTCTAAAGAAACAGTACAGACACTGAAGTGGAACCAGAACAGAGCTTCACAAAGGACCATAACTCAGCCAGTTAAGAGGTCAAATGTAATCTGCTGGGACATTACTGTGCAATTAGACTTCACTCACTTCACCTTCACAGCCTGTAGATGTCTAACTGCTGTGTATATTGCTGTCTTCTGTCTGTTTTGTAAGAAATAATTGCCTTTTTGTTGCATTTTTAAAAAATGTTTACGCCTCATTGTTTCTGTTGTTAATGAGGCTGCAATGCATTTCCAGTTGACTCACATTTTAAGGGAATAACAATCAGTTAAAATCTAAATGTCAAACATAGATTAATCAAAATGACCATAAAATAAATTGGTTTTGGCACAGTTTCATGCATGTGCAGATTGCATGTGACATCTTACTGTGAAACAAGACAAAGATACTCTCATACATACATTCGTACAATGCAAATAAAAAAATAAAGAAATAAAAATGACCACATCTTCTATGTAAAGGTTTACATTTCTACAGGATAAAGAGTTTACGTCACTCAACCCAGATTTAGTCCTTAAGCACTGCTGGAGATTTAAAAAGATTTTCATGTACATTATGTAGATTAGTTCTGGCAAAGATGGATGGACCAAACCACATTAGAGGCACGTTGGCATGGCGCCACGTGAGACTGCCAGGGTTAAGGGTCAAGTACACCGATGATGTCAGTGTGTCTCGGAGGGGGAATAGAGTATGGGCGGCTGCTGTGGTGCTCTCAGGTAATACTTAACCTTTCTGACTTGGTCGTAAGGAACACAATAAGTGTGTGACCTCAGAGAGCAGCTCAATCAATGTTTCTGCCAAGAGCCTGCTCGAGCGCTCGTGTGTGTTTGACTTGACTCAGTGACCGTCTCTTGGCATTGACAAGTTGGGCCATTTCTCATGAGAACTTTGTATATAGAGTGTGTGTCAGATATAAGAGAAAGCATCACAGGATGCAGTGTGCAATCACAATAATAAACAGGCCTCTCACCCTGCGTCCTGGAACGGAAATTCATTAAATCATAGCGTTTGATTTGGAAACCAACGAATCGTGACTGAGAGCACGGAACTGGCCTCTATTGAAGTGTGTTTTTTTTTCTCTGTCCTTTCAAGTCTGAGATACACCGTGTACTGTGTCTGTGAATGCACCACTCACGCGCCACACACACACACACACACACATACACTCAGACACACACACACACACATACACTCAGACACACACACATAGGCTCCATATTCACATGCACTTAAACAAACATATGGAAAAGGACACATGGACAGTAAGAAAACAAAAATATGAAGAAAGAGCTGCACAAGCAAACAAACATATAAACACAGGTATAATGAAACACACATGCGCGCACATATACACACACTTACGTGGGTGCATGCACACAAACAAACACACACATTTTCACACATTCCCGCACATGAAAGGCCCCCAAAGGCATCTGTTCTGGTTACAAGAAGGAAGTTCTGTCTGAACACACGCTGGAATAGACAAAACATGTCTCGTTTTTCCAAAATCACACACACACCAATGAGTAACATAAAACAAACATCATTATTTGTGCTGTATGTGTGTGCAGCATTACAGCATCATTGTTATTTTTAGCCTCTCCGGCAGCATGTGAATGGAGTTCAGCACATTTAGCTGCTTTTGCATATTGCAGTTTAATAAGATACCAGATACTGAGTTGATTTAAAGTTCTACTGTGTCAGATAAAAACTCAGTATGGATCTTTGTTGTGCTTTTGATACATTATATGCATGTTAAGGAACAAGACACCTAAAGTGAAGCTTGTCATGGCAGCTGATTCTGTCTGAGGTGAAAAATAATATCAATTTGCAGGGAAATCTGCACACTACACTGCTTCTGGTCCTCTACTACTTACAGGCCTTTGGGCGGGCAGGGATGCCAGAGCCACTGGATGTGGGGAGGAGGGACTCCGTGGGATGTGCAGTGCAGGGCTTGTCTGCTGCCCCGCGGGACAGATCCGGGGTCCTGCAACGACACCGCTTTCTCCCCTATCTGTGGACTCACTGTGAGAAACAAACAGAAAGATGCAAGAACCAAGTTTAACCAGTGTAGGGGGAGATAGTCGGAACTGAAGAAGCTATCTGTTTTTTCTCACCATTGACCACAAGTGTGAGCGTGAGATTCTGGTAGAGTCCATATTCCTGGATTCGTACTAGGACAGTGTACGTCCCGGCATCCTCCTCTGCGACATCTCGGATAATCAGGGAAGTTCCATCCATGTGGTATCTGGAGCACTGCTCTGCTGCCACCTTGCCGTCCTTGAACCTTTTAGAGAAAAACAAAACAAATTTGAGCAAAGTTTTAAAAAGGAGAGTAAGAGGTTTGTGTGATTGCCTTTATAAATCCAAATTATAATGAGGGAAATTACATAATTGCTTTGGTAGATTCCATGACACAATCTGATGAGCTATGTATTGTTGCTAAAGAAAACATTACACCAACACCTTTCCAGAGAAATGAGGAAGGATGTCAGTAAGCTAAAATACATTTGCAGGCGTTTTTTTAATCATTATGAAAGGAAGGCGAGGCTTTGATGCCCAATCATGTGAGGCAAGGCAGGGAAGTGAACATTAAAAGGGAAACTCTGAACTCAAGACAGTTGGGTGATCTCTTACCAGATGACTTCAGGGACAGGAAATGCTCGTAGTTTGGGCGAGATTCTGTAAGATTTCTGTCCTGATTGTACCACCACCACAGATCCATTTCTGGGCTTCAGACGGATAAACGGACGATCTGAAATTGAAGAGGCACATTCACATGATCATGTAGGACAGCAGATGTAAATGACTGAGGTTGTAAAGAAAAAATGTTGGTGAAACACATGGAAAATATGAAACTCATCATAATATGAGGAAGCCTGTCTGCAGTGAGTGATCCGAATATATGACACATGAAATTTCAGTGGAAAACACTCACCATAGACGATAACAGTGACTTTCTGCTGTTTGCTTTGATCACCGCTGGTGACGCGGCATGTGTAGAGGCCTCGGTCGGAGCGGTGAAGCTTTGGGATGGTTAGAATACTGTAGAACAACATGTGAGTTTGGTGTCTCAGGAGCCTTTTGGAAGTGGAGCCGGCATTGTTACTCTGAAGGTTGAGAAGGAAGAAGAGCCACAGAATTAACACCGAAGGCTCACCTGTGTACCCTCAGAGTTTATTTTGAAAATCCAAGACCTGCTGAAATGTTTGACCTCCTGTGCAGCATACAGTGCCTTACTAGTGTAATGACACATGCTCTTTGAACAGTGGTGAAAGAAGTATTCAGATTCTTTACCTAAGCAAGATAATTGAACTAAAGTAAAAGAACAGAAGTATTAGCAGCAAAATATTAAAGTTAAAGGTCTTGTTTGGTCCCACTGACATCATTAATACTGAAGTGTGTCATCAGCATATTACTGTTGTAGCTGCAGCAGGTGGACTTTCAACAACTTTATATTGAAATACTTTATATAAAGTTTTTGATACACACAGCAAATAAATCTGAGATTTAGATTTAGATTTTGTTTCTTATAATAAAACCATATGAGAAGTCAAGAGGGAAATATCACTATTCGGTGGATCTGAAATGTGACCCCCAACAACACATTGCTTTTTGTAAGACATCTAGACAAAGAGATTGAAAACAACTGATTTAATATCCAACAATGTGTTGTATTTCAAAAACCTTATTATTTATGATCCTTTGTGTAAAAATCCTTATCTTTGAAGCAACTAGCAAAAAAAGCTTTAAAATAAATGTAGTGGAGTAGAAAGTGCATTATTTCTCTCTGAATTTGAACAAAATGGAAAAATAAAGTAGCATAAAATTGTGCGTAAGTAAGTTTTTTTTTTTCTTCTTTTCACTACTGTTTATAGACTAGTTCATATTTTTTACTTCAGAAATGTTGGCACAATTTTCGAATAAGACACACCTAAATGTTTTAAAAGATGTAGTTTTCTCTATTTAATAACCAAAACGTCCTTTAACATTGCAAAGGTTATTAATAAATAGATAATGGTAAAGATTCTCTGACATCTTTATTATGTAGAAGGAAAGTAGCCAAATTATCCATTAAAAGGGCTTCCTGATGGATTCGAGAGCTCAATATAAAGGTTTTTTTTTCCCCCACCACCTGCCGATGTAAATTTACTTACAGATGGTTTAAGTACTGATCCATAAAGCTTCATAAATTTGTCATAAATCTAACTAAAGCCATGAGGTACAACCACCTTCACAATGTACTTAAATGTGATTTAATTCATAGACTAAAAATCTAGAGGAGGGGATTGAACTTGTATGATCAGTGGAGGAAAGACAAGGTGTTGCTTTACTGACACTGTGCGCTATTTTGTGTGTTTTTCTTCTGGCAATTTTAATTTTTATTTCGAGAACATTGAAAAGTAGATAGATTTTGCTCTGCTTAAGTAAAAAAATTAAATGTGTGTGCTTGACATGTGTGTACATGTTTCTCAGTGGCACTTTGGCATCACCAGACAGGCATCTTTACCAGCCTGCCAGGTGACCATCACATCTCAGATCACAGCGGGTGAAGAGGTGTACTGTTCCTCTCAGACAGCAGAATGTAGCTGATGAATGCACTCCTGCTCAGTCTCTATCAAAGGTCATTTGTCATCTAAACCTGTGCTTCTCTGGTCTCCACAGACTTTAATGCAGGCCTGACCTTTCCAGGGTAGTCCCAGGTGATGTTGACTCTGGTGTTTAACTCGGCGGTGGCGGTGCAGTTCAAGACCAGCTTCTCTCCCTTCAGGGCCTGCATAGGTCCACTGCTGTTCAGATACACCTCTGTGATGTTGCTCACTGGGGGAAGAAGAAAAAAAAATACAGTAACATGTCAAAGAGGACCACGGAGACACATGCATGTTTAGGTGTGATGCTGCACGGACGGCACGCTTACCTGGTCTGTGCACAAAGTAAATACGTGACTTGTGTTTGGCCCCGTCGATGACGGTTTGGCAGTAGAAGAGGCCGATGTAGTAGAAAGTGGGAGTTCGGATGGTGAAGCCTCGTTTGCTGCTCCACATTATGTTCCTCTGGTCTGGACGCAGGCTGTTGCTGGGGAACTGTGGGAGAATCAAGGAGGGGAAACACCCATCACATGCTTTACTGTACCACAATCTGATTCACAGGTTCATCACACTTTTATCACATTGAGCAAATCTGACATCTCACGTACAAGATTAGAGAACAACTGAATCATGGCTAAAAATGAAAAGGTCACAGTGATTAATTTTGGATTTCATCACAAAAGCCGCAAATGGAATGTGGTCATACTGTGAGTGCAACATCCTGCAAAGATTTGAATAATTCGAAGAAGGAAACATTGGTATATGCCATTTAGATTAGATTTGTGATCAGGGAGAACATAAATCCAGAACAGCTACTGAAGGGCATTAAGAGGTCATGAATGACATCTTAAGTCCAAGTCTAATCATAAGTCTAATTTGGGACATTCAATGCCCAAACCAGTGTTGTAATGTTGCACATAGCTGAGACACACAGTCCCTTAAATGTGCTTGACTAACTAACAGTAACTAATCATTGATGTATGTTGCTGTCTTTTCTTTTGATGCTTTCAAACATGAGACGTAAATGTTGCTTTCCCAATTTGGGGACTCCTTTGAAAATGAGTCTACACATCTAAAGAGGCTTTTAAAAATTAATCTCAGCTCAAGCAGTTCAATAGTTCATGTTCAAACTAAAGTCATTTTGGTTTTGGGGTGACATGATAGTTGAGGGGTTTATGTGAACTCTGTGAGTGTGAACTCTCTCTGCATGGACTCCCTGCTAGCTTGAGCCTTTACTGCACATCATTAATCTGTTCTCTTTGCCCATATTTGCTGTCTCTCTTTAAATTTCATCTTTCAAGCCAGCTATTGATAGAGAAACACATGCAAAAATCTGTAAAAGTGCAACACAAGCTGGAGACTTAACATCAGCAAACTTAGTTTTGTTGAACCTGAGCAAAACTGCGTTGACTTAACTGCACCATTTGAGTTAAAATTCATCTGCACTGTTCACTTTGCAGATCCAGCTCAGGCTGCAGTGAGATAATCACACATCCTTTTGGGAATCTGTGCAATTTTTAGCCACATAAAAGCGCCCAGAAGACTGACCCTGACTGTGTTCTCACCGTGTTGCTTTTATAATTCCTGGTTGTCGTGGACTCCTGTGTAATTGTATAACCTTGTTGTTTTCTTGGAGGCCACTACAAGGAAATGTTTACTAGAATTTCTATGACACAGTGGAAGCCTCCCACCCTCTCTCAGGGGAACAGGTAGACTCCCCTCCACCCCCATCACACACACACTTTTCCCCCACTCCTGCACCCCCAGTGTGAACTGGCTGATATCCCCCCTCCCAGAGTGAGGTGACCCTCGGAGCTCTTCCTCCTCCCCTCTCAGTCAAAGTAGATACTTCCCCCGCCCCTCCTTCCTCCTCCTGGACTCACTGACGCCCTGTCTGAGCACCCTCAGTGCCCTCGATGCCCCTCTTACCCTCATCCTCTAACCCTACATGGAGACGAGGCGAAGGTGGAGGCGATAGCGGAGGTGGAGGGAAAAAGAGGAGGAGTCAGGATACAAGAAACGTGACTCCAGTCCATCTCCTCGCATCCTGTTACTACAGGATATAGACATTTTGACTGAAACCCCACGGCGACCCTGTCATCTCAGACCTCCGGGACCTCCCAGTCACTTTCACGGCTGGAGCGCGAGAGCAGAGGCTCCTGGGTATTGTTCCTGCTAAGAAGGGTCACGTTTAAGACCCAGGCAAAGTGCAAAGTCCTTCCAGGAAAAAAACACTCCAGAGACTGTGACAGCGAGTGGATTCCTGGTTTAGACGGGCCAGCGCAGGGAAAGAGGAGGGAGATGAAGGAAGAGGAGGAGATCTATTTTTAGAATAATTACCTTAGTGGTTCCAGGCATTTGTGAGGAGATGGAGGAAGGACAAAAACATGTGTGTGTGTGTGTTTGTGGATATGACATGCAGGGCCTGGTTAGTCCAATTCTTCTGCGCTTCCTGCATCCCAATTCCTGAGAATTTTAAGTTCTTAGACGTTTTTCTTGTTCTCTTGTTTATTGAGTCATGATTGCAGCACCTGGTTCAGACTAAGACATCTCAGCAACTGTTTTCTGGTATTGGAAATACATTTGTAGAGACAATCATGTTGAATCCTGTTGACCTTGAGGAGCTACTGACTTTCTATGTAGCTCCTCTATCAAGGTCATATTTGTGATTTTGAATAAAATGCTCAATGGATGATGGATGGATTAACATGAGATTTGGTTCTCCTCAGGAGGAATTTTAATAATTGTGATAACCTAATGACCATCCAGTGGCATCATCAGGTCAGATCAGAGTTATTAAATATTTTGGTTAACCACGAAATACTTGCAAAACTAAAGGCTAATCTTGGCTGTACTGACTACCAAATATTAGCAAATTAATCAAATAAAGGTAGATGGTAGACATACCTGCAAATGTTTTGTATGTTTGCATTGTCATTTAACTTTTATCAGAACTCTCTGCTACTGCCCTAATTCTGTTTTAATCTGTAACCCTATGGCAGTGCACCGCTAAATTGCTGAAGTGTCCCTTTTCCTCTTCACTTCATTCTTTCTTTATGTTTTGTGCATTTGATGCACTGTAAATGCACAAAACAGAATAGATAAATGAGAAAAACTGGATTTTAAGCAGCACGTACTTATTATTCTTCCACTTCCTTGTCTAGACCAGACTCAATTTTGCACAGCTACTCTATTGTAGATGTAAGTTTCCTACAATGACGCACAAGCCATCGTATTAATGACCAGCACTGCTGATTAAAGAGAATGGACTCTACTTTGATCTGTTGGGCCCAACAGTAGCTACCTCTGCTTCCTCCACCAGGCTCGCCAGCTGTTTAAAGCATCAGTTGGGGGAAATTGGCATCCATTATTCCTACTACAAGAAGTAGAGGGCTAGATGTGGGAAGTGTTGTTGGCCGGGAGCCAATGGGGCACTCCAGACTCCATGTCCTGTCTCCAGAGGTAAAAACAGTGCCAGCAGTGGTCCTCGCTCGATCGGAAAAAGCCAGTAAAGGACATGGCACCACTGTGGTTTTGTTAAAGACGTGAGCAGGCAGTGCTGTTTAATTAACAGGCAAATAATGGGAATACAGTGACATGCACTTATACAAGCACACACGCCAGACAGGGAGCGCGCAAAATGCTGCTTTTTTGCACTTTGTAACTTTATCCGCTCTCCCCTTCACTCAGCACTCAAGCACCGACACTCACAAACACATCCGCACACACTTTCACACATATCCGCAGACGGACACAAACAAACGGACACACACGCCACAGCGTAATGGTTGCCAAGATAAGAACAATGTGGCGAATGATCTGGACGGGGAGAAACAACTGGACGGTGCATTGTATGCATATGGGTGGCCTGATGGAAAAAACTGGCACTAGTAATGATGTGCACAGAACGTGAGTGGTGTTCGAGCAGGGAAGGACGTGAGTGTGACGTGAGTGTGCGGATCCGTTTACAGCATGTGCAGATCAAGATGCAGAGCAGATCTCTGCACATAAAACATGATTTAAAAGACACTCAAACTGTCACGTTGCTCATATTTCCAGCACTGACCTTGACCAGTGTGGTGGTGATGTTGGGGTTGGTGACCCTGCAGGGGATGACCAGCGGCTGCTTTTCCTTCATGTACAACACACCTGGGCTCATACCTGGATGTTCCACAAATGGCTGCTGGCTGTCTGAAACCCAAACACTGCGGTCAGGGACACATATGGTGCAGATAATAAGCATGGAACTTCAATGCATGAATGAAAATGCTTTCTTTCTTACACGTATGAGGAGAAAAATAGAGGAGTTTAAAGGGCCAGTTCACTGAAATAACAGAAAACATTTCTCCTGTGTGTATTTGCATTTGCCTAAACTACTATTTGTAAAGTGAAAGGTGAAACAAAGTGTGAATAATTAAAGTGCCAAATGGGTTGCTGCAGCACTGCTGCTGCTGCACTTTTACTTTACTGCTCTTAATTCAGCCCCAGAATTAAATGCAAGCTGGAGGAGTGTATCAATATTTTATCAACTGAGATTTTCTCACATCTGCACTACAGTAAAAGTCAACCTCCCCATTCACAATGAACGTTTAGCCCTTAACAGAAAGAGAAAATGAAACGTTTTCTTTGCTCATTTCTGTGTGAACTGAACCTTAAAAACCACGCATTCTCAGAAATACAAGGAAAAAAACAATCGCCCGCCTCTTTACACAAACACACAAACCCAATGACTCACATACAAACACTTCCAAGTATCAATCTCAACAACAAACAAAAACAAACAGACACACACTCCTAAACATACACTATCCTCCACACCCATTCACTGAAAACCCATTCA
This sequence comes from Stegastes partitus, assembly GCF_000690725.1. Lineage (NCBI taxonomy): Eukaryota > Metazoa > Chordata > Actinopteri > Pomacentridae > Stegastes > Stegastes partitus. The sequence goes on from NW_007578289.1 coordinate 26,296, forward strand.
GCAAATGACTGCCTGCAGTCAACAATAAACACAGATTGTTTAGAAGCAATCAAACGGCTCCTCTGTGCTTTCTCCTACTGTAATAGTTCTGTGCCATTCAAAGGTGTGGGTGTTGCTCACTGTATTGTTTGTTACCATAGGGTGTTATTCAAGGAAAGCAAATCTCTGAACATTCGAACAAAAGTACCCCAAGGACTAGTAGACTGAAGGCTTCCTTCTCTTGCTTTGATTCCTAATAGAGGACTCAGGGAGGGAGGCAACAAGGGAGGCAGCGGAGCTGCAGGCCAAGTCTGACTCTTAATGGACATGGTGACCTGAGCGATTGATGGCCCCCGACGGTCCTGTTGGCCAAACAGTAGCCTGCCCTGTAACCCTGGCCTCCAGCCCAGCTCGGTGCCTCACATAGCTCAGACTGAGCAGCGTCACTCTGCAGGACAGGGAGGAGCAGACATCGAGCCTCCTCTGCCCCTGGATACCACTGAACCACTGGCCTTCATCTTATCCCTCTCAGCTCCACACACACACACACACACACACATACACATACACACACTTCCCCACACCTCCCTGCCGCCACCTTGTAGAGACACAGCGACATCCCCTCCCAGCACACCCCCTTCGAGCCCTTCCCCTCCTCCCCCAAGCACAGGATGCTTCAAGCAAGGCTGAGCCGAGCAGATAAGGCTGATGCCCTGGGAAACTCTGCCCGGGCCTGAGCCTTTCAGCAGCTGGGCTATTCCTGGCCTCGAGGTAGCACGTAAACGAAAGTAAAAAAAAAGATTTATATATAGACAGCAGGGGAGGTAGGCCTGGGATGAGAAAGGAGAGGCAGGGAAGGAGGAGGGTGAAACTGTGCCAGAGTCATCTAGAAGGATGTGTTGTTGGGACAAACAGTGTTTAGATATAATTGGTTCTCTGGCATTGGTCTGTATTTAGCACCCACCACATCCTGTTTAACCTGAGGATATGAACAATAAGCACGGCGGGATGAAGGAGTGAGGGGCTTCACAGCGAGTGGGCCAGAGCAGGAACAGAGATCACCCAGACCTCAGCAGCAGTGTCTTACCTGTAACATAAACATAGATAGAAGCTTGTTTCTGGGTTCTGTGCTGGTACCGGCAGCGGAACAGGCCGGTGTGCTGGGTCTGGCTGTGGCGGACTCTCAGACGGCTGCAGTACTGTTGGCTTGTCCTCCCACAGCGAGTTTCGTCCACTTCCACCTGATCTCTGGCCAAGCCTGCTGGGAACGCCCATGACAGCTGCCAGCGACCCCTGGTCAGCAGCAACAGTGAGCGGAGCGCTTGATTAGCAATCTCTGCATTATTCAGTTTACATCACAGGAACGGCATTTCTTTATCTCATGATTGCTTTACCATATTGGGCTGGGTGGGTGGAAGAACGGAAGCTCTTTAGCGTTCAAGAGATTTAAAATTGCAAAGTGACCTTAAGAAAAAAATATGGCTTTAAAAAAAAATTTTTTTTTTAAAGAAACTCCTTCTGTTTTAGTTTATTTTTGGATTTTGTTAGAATTTGTGTGTAAAACTTCAAAAAAAATAAAAACAAATGAAAGGGAAAAAGTTTATCTTGAACAACTGTAATGACAATTTCTGTAATTTCTCTGCAGAAAAGAATAGAAAAGCAGTGGCTAACTGCTATTTATATCAATTAAATAAAAAAAATATATTTTTAGGCAATAAAAACGTTTAAAAAAGAGAGAGAAACAAAGTTCTTATCTTGCATAATCATTATAATGGAAAACGTGGCATTTATTTTCAAGCTGTTGGAAGCAAAATCAGAGTAAAAATCTAATTATACAGTTTAATTGGAAAAATGTTAATTTATCTCCCACAAAGTAACTAAATTGCTTTTTAATTGTAGTTAACATGTTGATGGTGACTTTGCCAATCATTAAAATATATTTATATGTTGAGATATTAAGGCTTAAACAGAGGTATGTTTGCCGGTATGTTTTCCTTGATTTCCAGATATCAGTCATGCTTCTTCATTTTTGTGCCAATAGTGTGCACCTGGATGGGACAGCCTCCAAACATGTCTCTTTAAGTCTTCATATTTTAATATTGATAGAAAATCATTGTCAAAGTTACCACCAAGATACATTACAGTCATGATAAATTGTCAGTTGAGACGCCTAAGCTTTTTTTTTCAGCAGCTTCTAAAGTAACGCTCACAAATATTTCCACAATTTGATGTAAACCAACCTTCGTCAACCTATGAAATTATCTGCATAAGACAGTTTGTGCACATGTAGAAAAGATTTGTGGAGGAATAGGCGCTCTGGAGAAAATTCACAGATTCAAAGCAGAAAACTCCAGAATTTTGTCTTTACACCTGAATCTAACAGGATTGTCACAAAGTCAGAGTCAACCAAATGCTTTCGACACATGCACAAGTTATATTTACTTTACAGGTTACCAAAGGGTGATTTACAATTATGAAGCTTGGAATGATTTGTAAACATCACTTTACTGGCCCCAAAATCTCATGAACCCCAAAATGAACCCACATCAGCTTGTTCTGCTCAAACTGGGGTTTTCTGGCTCTGATCTACCTGAAACTCACCTGCAGCTGAGCAGCAGAGTCTGGTTGATGTTCAGGACCAGATGCTGAGTTTTCACATCCAGGAGAGGGACGCTGAACTTCCCCTTTTGATCTTTATCTGCAGAGGTTGGAGAGAAATGAGGATGCAGTGGACAAGAAGAGCCCATCACTGACTGAGTGGGCTAAAAACATCAGCATGAGTTTAGTAATTCTAAGTTTAAGGCTTTATTCATCAACATATGGACCTCTGCAGAAAGGTCAGAGGTCAACGTCAGCTTAGAAGAACTAGGATGGTTTTGGATGGCAAAGTGTTGGAGATATCCTCGCATTTATGTTTGATTCAGGTGATGTGACAAATTGACATTTGTTTGGGGAAATGCACAATCCGCATCTCTATGTTCTGTAGAACACTTTAAGAGGAAATCCTGGAAGCGAAAACACTTTACAACCCAGAAATACTTTTGACACTTCCTTTAAGGTATGCCAATGACAAACCGGACCAAACCGGACTGAGTGCAGAACCACACTTGTCGATCCCCACCTCCACAGCACGTCCTCCATCCAGGCCACAGTATCTGTGACCCTCCTCACATCTCCTCGCTCGGACCACTCGACAACTCGAGTGGAAATGCGTAAGCAGTGTCCCTCTTGTTTATCAAATAAAGGCATTTCTCCACTTCATCGCTGAGGTTTATTAATGAGAGATAAAGACGGTTGTCTGTCCGCCCTTCCTTCCTCTCAACAACAGCGGAAACATCATTCAGGGAAGTCCGTCCTTCACTCTGACTGCTCCTCACAGAGTGTCCAACAAGCAGGTCAAAACACAACCGCCTGGCTGCTCCGTGTGCTCTTAAATAACTGGTAAGGCAGTTAGCAAATTTATCACTTAAATCCATTATTACCTTTCATTGTCAGCATCATTGTTCCCAGTGGATGCCCCATTGAGCAGATCTAGTATTACTCACTCTGCTAGCACTTCCTTTACTATTTCCTTGGGTTTCACAGAGTGTGAGGAGGCAACAAACACACACATGGCAGGCAAGACGGAGGGGAAGTCCAGAATCCCTGGGCCTTTTCAACAAGCTGCTTAAACGCCTCATTGGCACCGCTTTCCTGCTACTTCACTTCAGCTAAAGGGAAAGTTCTTTTTTGGGGGGAATTCTGAGCCTCACAGTCCAAACTAGAACCAAAGAAAAATGTCCACGATATGGAATTACTGTGGCAGGTTTCACTCTGACTCCATGCATGAGAAAATGTCTTTTAACCGACTCAAATCCAAGACAAACACCAGAAACAGTGAAAATGTTTTTGGTGCCACTGGTAAAGGACAGAAACACAAAACTCATCCAAATATGATGTTGAACTCTGAACAAATGTGCTTCTTAAGAGCTTTTTTGTGCTGACATTCAAATCATTGCACCCAGTTTGGAGATGAAATCCTTTTAGAGAATCAGTCTACATGGTGAGCCCAGTTTAAATGTGCTGATGTCAGTCAAAGTTTTGCATTTTTATTTTTATAAAGTAATTATGAATAAATGTTCTTTTTTTCTGAAAAATTTATTCAAATAGATGTTACTACTTACTTTAATAAACCGAATAATATTAAATAACACGTTTTATTATCAGCAACTAAGAGATACACGCGAATATAAACGTATAATATGAGAAATATCTATGATTATGTGATGATGTATGCCATTCTGAACATCCAGTTATTCATTAATCATTATGATGACCATTTGATTTGATTTGATTGAAATTATTTGTAGATTAAATTCATTTCTGCGCTCACTGCGAAAAAAATATATCTACGAATTCAATCGGTCCTTTTGCCGATTTGATCAGTCAGGAGTAAAAAACAGGTGTCGTTTGCTTTATAACATTTTTTTTTAAGATAAAAAAATATTCCATATGAAGTCATCACAATACAAGCTGTGACTTGAATTCCGACGCACTTGCAAAACGTGTTGCCAACACATTAAAGAGTAAAGAGACCTGATGAAGGGACTGACTGTGAACTGATGTGTGCACAAATATTTTCCGCATATCAAGCTCCGAACTTTTACGCATAATTTCATTTTGCAGGATACAGAAACATCAGCGTTTACCCCTTAAATCACTTCCAATAACATCCCAGAGTTCTGGAGCGCACGAAAGCAACCTGCCGACTGTTTTAGTCATAAGCACAGATTAACCCCGGTTCCTGCTCACTGGATATTTTCCTTCGCTTGTTCATGACCCCTCGTTCATTTATATCAGAGCTTCCATTTGACAAACTCATCAGTCTCAGGAAATAACGCCCTGCGTGTGTCCATTCAGCAGGGGCCAAACGCACAAGGAGCCGGACCACAGAGGTCCGCGTTATCCAAACAACACTCCCGCTGCACCGCGCTTATCTCCCTCAATGCACACTGCGCCAATTGAGGTTTACAAGCCGAGCGGCTTCAAACGCGCAGTCACACCGATGGCTCGATAATTGGTGTGCCGCAGGCTACCACAAAAACAGAGGATGTTTGTGCGTTTTTCTTTTCTGCCTTGATTGTGGAAATGTCTTTCTTTTTAGAGGGCGACATATGACCCTCAAGTTTACGTGACATAAACTAATAAATAGTAAAACCGTGCGTAAAATGCCGTTTTCGCTATAAAGGTTTTCTCTTCAGTTTAAAACGTCTAAACGAAATTGTTAAAAATTGTGTGGTGCTGTGAAGTAAAAAGCCTTACAGGAGCATTAGGCCTATATAAATATATACATACATAAGTGAGTAAGCTCTGCACCAACAAGCTGACTGATTGAAAATCTTCACAGACAAAAGTAAACTCACCTTTTCCAAGAACACCATACAATCCACATAGCAGGCAGATGAGAATAAAATTCATCATGTCTGGTGACTCCGATGCAGCAAGCGGCTCTCAAATATGAAACATGAACGAAGTTTTATTCCTGCTGTTGTTTTTTTTTGTTTTCTTCTCCCCCTGGAACAGACCACAAACTCAGCGCGGCGCAGCGGACTGTTGCGCTCGGAGCTGATGGTCAGTGAGTGTGGACGCGCCGGTTTCCTGAGGTTGGCTGAGGGAGATCACGCAACAGGACACCACGCTTGAACTCCAGTGCAACTTTTCCCCATCCTTTTGGATAGTGGCGCGGATTTATACAGTTCCCACAGCGCTGTCACCGGATAGAGGGCTTCCGTTACTTCCACTGACACACCCAAGGCGCGTAACAGGAATTACTTTTTTCAGGACTGCCCAGTGCCAGTAAGATGATGATGATGATGATGATGATGAGAAAACGTTGTAATATCAGAAATAGTTCTATTTCCTAAAGACTTTCTTACCTTACGTGTCACTTTGAATCACCCTTTTGTAACCAAGAATCTGCAATCCTGTTTTCAGTGGATAACAATTACGCACCATCAGCTAGGGAAGAGGGTGGTTCATGTCAGCTCTTTGTGGACATCTTGTCCACTTGTACACTGGAAGGTAATCCGAGATAACCAGCACGTAGGCACCGGGGTGAACGGGGTGTGCTGTTTATCAAACTGGTAAAACAAAGAAAGAAAAAAAAAGTCTCCTTGCAAGAGCATGTCCAAAAATTCACTTCAGTGCAAGTTCCTCATATCATTTACAACCGAAGGACCACGCAACAGATTTTCCATCCCGAAGTTAAAGTTGTGGCACAGATTAAAAAAATATATCAAATTTCACTTCGACATTATTAGTAAGAAGGGGGGGAAGAGTTTCGCTCAGAAAAAAGAAGCTGAAAGGTGTTGCAATGGTGATGATGTCTTTAATATAAAGGCAAATAATCTGACATTATTTAACAATGATGCAAACTGCAGTGTTCTTAAATTCTTTGGGTGTAAGGTGCAAGGACGTGAGCATTCCTTCAGGAGATACAGTAAAAGAGGCGATCGTACAGACTGGCCACTGGGTGGAGATGTGAGCTCTGAATGAAAAGGTAGAACATTAGGGGAAAAAAAAGAAGCTCAAGTGTCTGCATGGAAAAGATTGGTAAGAGTCTCTCCTAGTTATCAGATTTTTTTCTCCTTACACAACAAACTGCATCGTGGTTTCAAGAGGAAGCCTTTTCATGGAACATAAAGTACAAAGCAGGCACCATAAAGATAAATTAAATCACAGTAAAACTGAAAATGCACCTCCTATCGAGGGATTGTTCGCTTCTCTACAATTCCAGAATATAATGAACATACGGCTATGACTCTGAAAAACTCATGATATACAAATGCACATACATACACATACAGTACAAAAACAACTCTTGAACTCGTGAAGTGAGTTGTGAACACACACAGAAGTATACAGTACACAGACGGATGTAGATAAGGGCAAAAACGTGTTTTCTTTTTTTGGGGAGAGAACTTTTTCCACATTCAATAAAACGGCTGATTGAATTTTTGTTGGCAAGCAGCACCACGTGTGGTTTATCTCTGCAATGAACAATGGGAGCAGAAACATGAGTGAAAACGGGAAGTAATTGGCTACATTTACATGCACGAGATAATCTGGCTAATGGTTCCACGTCAGATCTGCTCTGAAGCCTGATGTCTGTAGTTTTAGGAGGCCTGTCTGACTGCTACAAGAAAACCTAAACGGTAACTCTGTTGATTTTGGCATTAAAGCCTGTTTGCAGCTGTTGGTGATACGACAGCTCGTATCTGTGGTTGCAGAGGGAGCCACACGGGATCTGATCGCTTGCCTCAAATGATGTTACTTTGAAAATAAACACACAGGAAGAAGGGAGTTTACTGGACCACATCCCTGCTCTGCGTCCAGGCATGAGGCTACATCAGCGGCTACCGTCATATTGCAGAGTTGCATTGTGGTCTAAGTGCCAGGTTTTTGAGAATGCAGAGAGGAATCCAGTACAGTTCTGACGGAGCACAACAGGAGCTGACAGATCAATTAAGTAATAAGTCTTTATGTGTCCTGAAAGCAGACCAGTTTAATCCCCTGAACCCCAAGCACTTTCTGTGGGCATTTCTGGCTGTTATCACATTTTTACTCACTGTGGGTTCGATTTTTCACTGCAATATAAAGTCCTGCAACTCTATGGAAACAGCACCAACACTGCTGGAAGCACAAAAATGCTTCTTGCACTGTGTAACAAAGTCATGATGTCAGGTTGAATTTCTTTTACGATTTAGTTTATGAACATTTAGAAAACCTGGGAATCAACATGTACAATTTTTGTACCCACGGGTGATATCAATACTTGGAAAAAGAAAAAAAACCAAAGGTGACTCTCCGTACTATAGTTGTTGCACCATTTACAATTTGAATTAGTCTCCTCTCTGCTCTATGGAAACAGTGTCTGCAGTTCAGCTGAAAAGTCCCTGAATTTTAAAATTTTTTTGTCACAGGACTGTTGGTTGAGCCGAGTGACTGACAGCTTGATCAATCTTTAAGGTTGGTTTGGAACCACTCTTGATTTCTTCAAGAACTAGCAGAAACATGAAAAGCTGGTGATTACTTTTCAGTTTTTACAGTTTCTAGCTCTGAAATATTCTGTTGTTTTGGTGACTGCCTTAAAGATAACATGTTTTTAAAACCCGCCGGCGGGTTTTGGGGTTCAGAGGGTTAACCAAGGTTTCCATTTGGATTTATGTTTGTGCTTTTAGCTATAAGAAGACATCATTTACTTTTAGTAATTGCTGCTATAAAAAAAAAATACATTGAATATATATAGTGAAGAACATAGAAAATAGAAATAAGTTGGTGATCAGTGACATCTTTGTGTACCAATATATTGGTGGTATTTGTAATAACTTGGTTTTCCATTTTCTTATTTTTTAATACAGACATAAGATAATGTGTTTCAGCATATTGTATCCAACATATTTTGCTAAACCCAAATACTAACAGTGTTTTTATGTGGCAGCATCTTGTGTAATTTCAACCAAATACTAAATACCATGGACATGCAACAACCCAAAACCTAGTTAATACATTAACTAGTTTAAGAGCTGAATTTGTTTTGTGCATGTCAACATAGCCGCTGTTTGCAGATTATAAGGAAGCCCGGTGGTTCAGAGCTGCAATGTTGCTTCCGCTGGCCCGTTGCCTTGGTACACACTCCTGAAAAACTGACCGAATGCGTTGTCAAGAAGTCACGACAACAGTCTGAAGACGAACGTCAGACCTCAAAGCTTCGTCCTGTGTGTTAAGTCTGTCACTTTGTTCATGTGAGTGTGATGTTCAGTCACACCTGTCCTTTGGTCTGCTGATGAATCCAGTCAGTGAACTTGACCACCTGTGTGTAGACGCCCGGGCGGTTCTGCCTCGCGCAGCCTTCGCCCCAGCTCACGATCCCGGCCAGGAACCACCGCCGGCCGCGCTCCAGACACACCAGCGGACCTCCTGAGTCACCCTGAGGACACACACACACACACAGCGGTGAACTTTTAGGCAGTGAGAGCTTAGAAAGGAAGCAATGGCCAGTTTTGTAATTTGTTGATTATTTATTTAACTGTGGATTGTAGAAAAACATGATATCATTTCAAAATATTTCCAGAGCAGCTGAACTGATTTTTCATAACATCAGGTTTCAGTGACAGAACTGGTGTAGAAAACTTGGGCTGTTGGCTTCACTTGAGCATGTTTTTGCTAAAGCAGCCACACTTGGTCTACTTTCCAAATATCACTGTTAGTGCATGGCGTCTTTTTAAAGGTATATCTTTATATACACACTATGAAGTCTACGACTACAAGTTAGTAGCTGTTTCAGGCCAATTTGCTGCTAAAACGTTCTCAGAGATGGGATGTGAAACATTGCTGGCTTCATTAATCTGTTAAAGTGACGACATTCGATCATTCAGACATAGATCACTTTTGCATTCATGCTGCTCATTGCTTCATTCAGACAGAGATTAGACATCTAGTGATGTATAATATCCAAGTCTTTTTTTCATTAATACTTTATACTCAACTAAGTTTCTGCAGTTGTTTCACTTGCATAAATGTGAACAGCTGTCTCTCTTTGGAGACATTCAAATGCATCCTGCTGTTGTTCGATGCTGCAGGTACTTAAACTCAGAGGAAAGACTCCAACGAAAACAATTGGAAGCAACAAACTGAACTTCAGCTCTTCTTATTGTTTTTTGTCAAAACCCAGATGACATTCATTATTGGTGAGTCTTATTCATCTGACCTGTGACAGTCTGTTTTTATCACAGAAAAGTTTTATTGTTATGGACATTTCAGTTTGTTACAGATTTGAAAATACAGAGCAAAGTAAAGGATGAAGGTATTTTGTGGTTTTGGCACAGAAACTGCCTTTTGTGTTCTGTGATGTGTTTGGACATTTCCCTATTGCTACACACAAGTCAAAGTATACCGGTTGTGCATGCCTGTCTGTTACTGTGCCCCACCCTTGTAAGATCGTTGCATTTTTTTGGGAAAGTTACCAGGGTGGTTCTGTCTGAATAGCCTTTATACAACATCCTGAGTAAAAGTAAGTGACGTTTACTTTGTGACTCAGGACTCCCTATGGAGGCTTGATTATCAGTACTGGAGATACTTTTCTTCCTAATATGCAGGGTAGCATTATTATCTAACTAATCTAAAAACTAATCTACTTAAGTGAATCCAGTTTCTTTGTCAATACACTGCAATACATTTAGTGTATTATACGTCATTTTCTGATTTGTAGCAACCATCATTTAATTTGTGGTCGAAATTTAATTTTACACTCGAAGTGCGTTCAGTGTGCTGTGTAGCTGTACCTTCAAAATGCATACAGAAGGCATAAAAGGAGAGCATAATGAACAATGAAACGACTTTTTCTTGTTGCAAACATGCTCTGCTGTGGTTTACACAGGAAGTCTGGGACACATGGAAAAAACAGCAAATCTAGCTCAAAGATCATGCATTTTTTGGTTATGACTAAAAGGTACATGATAGCATTTCTCAACAACCACAGAAGTGAGTATATCACGTATTTCTCTATAAACTTTACCACTGCATCCTCTCACCTGGCAGGCATCCACACCTCCCTGCAGGTTCCCAGCACACAGCATCCTGGGAGTGACGGCGTCGTCATAGAGCTTGTTACAGGTGTTTCTGTTGATGATCTTCACTGAGGCCTCTTGCAAGCGAGACGCCAATTCACCTACAATTGACACAAAAAGAAAACACACTGTGATGTCTGCAAGAGAGACTCTATTCCATTTAAGAGATTATATTTGAATTGGGATTACACCATCCTTGATGCTTTGGCAATATTGTTAACCTGATCTTCATGCAAATAAAACAGAAGAATTGTGAACTGAAACATACTTTAAGTGTATGTTCTGTTTTCTTACCATCCTCCATCAGAACCCCCCAGCCTGTGACATAGCAGCTTGTCCCTGTGGTGAAAGAGTGCGAGGATGCAGGGACGCACACAGGCTGCACCAGGTCATTGAAGAAAACGGGCGCGCTCATCTCGAGAAGGGCGATGTCGTAGTCGGAGGTGAACTGGTCGTACTGCGGGTGGAGGAGGATCCGGCGGATCAGTCTGGTGGCCGCTCCGCTGGTCCCCGTGGTCATCACACGCATCCCCATGTAAGCTCGCCATGCACGAGCATCTGAGTATCTGTAGACACACCGTGCATGAATACAGGACACACACACACTAACTATCAAGGTGAGGCTGTCGGTGTCTGTCGTACTTGATGGCATCTGAGTCCTGGAAACAGTGAGCTGCAGAGATGAGCCAGCGGTTAGAGACCAGCGTGGCTCCACAGACGTGGCCGTAGCGATCCATCTGGAGGCTGACCTGCCAGGGCCACGACCCCGCCACGGCATCAGACCCTCCCACTATCTTAGTCCTCTTCCTGGGCCTGGTGCCACAGCCTGGGAGACACAGGAGAAGCATGAGAGGTCCTTCATGTAGTCCAGTACCGAATCATGAAGTCTGACGGGTGAATACTCACCACAGCGCAGTTCATCGGAGCCGTCATAGCAGTCTTTCACTCCATCACACTCAGGGTTCACCTTACCCACACACTTTCCATTGGCACATTTGTAGGAGGACGAGGAGCAGCCTTTCAGATCTAAAGAGTATGACAGATATAATTGGAAAAAAAGAATCCAAAAACGCTTAATAAAATACACATGAACCTTCTGAAGCCCAACACCTAACGGCAGGTTTAAAAAGCATGTTGTCTTTAAAATATTACAAAATTGATCAGAAACTGTAAAAACAGAGGGAATCATTGACTTTTTAACCCTCCGATAGTCCTTGAAGTACTCATCTGTGACTTGCCAATGCATCAGAATGTAACCTTAGTATCAGGATATTGCATCAAAACCACTCTTTATCTCAAAATGAAACTGCGCTCCTCAGCACAACCATGAAGCCACTAGGGATTCAGACGCAACCTCCAGTCACTTGGAAAAAATTCGGGGACTTTTTGACTAAACGTTGCTGATTTAAAATTAGAATTTGTAATCTCAGGATGACGCTTTAGATGCAGAGTCTTCATTTTTGTTCTCAGGGTTAATAATAATATTGTAACAAAAGCACTTTTCAACCGGGTAGTCAGTCTAGTAACAGCAACATGGTGAATGCTCACATGCTCTGGTGCAGTTGAGTTCGTCACTGCGGTCTTTGCAGTCAATGACCCCATCACACACTGAAGACTTCGGCAAACACACCTTGTTAGGACAAACGTGGTAGCATTTTCCTCCTGAAAACCAAAGCAGCACACAAAACAGATAATTAAAACGAACACAGTAAATGTATGTGTTAGTGGAGCAGCAGCAGGTCTACTCACCACAGGTGCCCTCCTCACTGCTGTCTGGACAGATGCTCTGACTGAAACACTGGCTGCTCTGAGGTTTGCACTGACCATTCCCACACAGCACTTCACCCGGCCTGCAGGATGCTACGTGGTTTACACAAAAAAACACAAAAACCATACGCCTGTGAGACTAGCACAAGGTTTGTGTCTGTAACTACAATGCAAGCCAGTGGTTCAGTTTCAGTAATACAACAATTGTATAGCACAGTTCATGCAGCGAACGTAACTCAAAATGTTTTACACTAATAAAAGTAAGAGAAAAAAAACCACACCATACACAAGTATTAAGAATTAAACCTCAGACAGTAAAATACAAAACAACACTAAGATCCATAAAAGCAATAAATAAGTCCATTATCAGTATTACATGAAATTAAATTTAACCACCGGAAAACACAAGCTTTCTACTGAATCTGATGTGCTAACAACTCCTGGATGATTATGACAGAGGTGGGGATCGATTATAACAGAATAGTCTGTGTGTTGTACTCTGGGGAACATTTAAGAAAAGACAAAGTTGGAGAAAAGAATCCATCAACCCTCTGAAATCCAAGACCTGCTTGTGGGTATGAAAGACATGCTATCTTTTGCTAAAATGACCCCAGAAGCTGCGAAAACAAAAAGAATTTTCTGATTTTCAACCTTTCAGTGGACCTCATAGTAGTCATCTGTCACGTAGCACTTTATTGGACTGTAAAAGTGTAAAATCAGGATATTTCATCAAATCATTTTATTCTATGTGCTTAAAAATGTACCCCCCTCAAAAAACACTTGCTCTGACAAGATTCTGTAAAAAAATGAAAAATTCTGCACCCTTAATGTTTTTGTTTTTTGTAAAGATCATTAATGGCATTATAACCTATACTGCACAAATACATTTGAGTTCTCTCTACTTCTAGCCACTTCTGTATGTCTTAGTTCTATTCTAGGGAGCATTCAAGAGACATTGAGGCTCATAGGCATCTAGAAGAAGCAAAAGCAACCAACAGAACAGATAAATAATCAAGATTTAGTTTGATAAGGGGCTGCAAGGTGGCGCAGTTAGTTAGCACTGTTGTCTCGCAGCAAGAAGGTCGCTGGTTCGCGTCCCGGTGGGGGCACCGGGATCTTTCTGCGTGGAGTTTGCATGTTCTCCCCGTGCAGCGTGGGTTCTCTCCAGGTTCTCCGGCTTCCTCCCACACAGTCCAAAAACATGTTGAGGTTAATTGGTGATTCCAAATTGTCCGTAGGTGTGAATGTGAGTGTGCTTGGTTGTCTGTCTCTAAGTGTAGCCCTGAGATAGACTGGTGACCTGTCCAGGGTGTCCCCTGCCTTCACCCTAAGACAGCTGGGATAGACTCCAGCCCCCCCATGACCCTAGTGAGGATTAAGCGGTGTATAGATAATGGATGGATGGATAGTTCGATAAGAGATTTAAAAACTAAAAGCAACATTTTAGAAAGAACCGTAAAATCAACGGGGAGCCAACGCAGAGCCTTTAAGGCCTGAGTAAGCTGCTGCACTTTGGTCTGGGGTACAATTAAAGATAGCGTACGGCGCTGAGGCAACAAGACTTACAGCATTTAGCCTCGTCCCGTCCGTCTGAGCAGTCCTTGACTCCATCACACACCTTCCTCAGAGGGATACAGCGACCATCTCCACAGCGAAACTGTCGAGGACAAGCTGGAGATGGACAGCAAGGAAATGTACTCTGATATTACAGTACTTGACTTTTAAAGTTTGGTTCAATAAAGCAACAAAGACCAACAGATCTGACCAAGTCTCATCAGCCTAGCTATTCTACTGTAAACTACTGATATTTGTTGCCTCTAACTGAGTTGCTGTTCTTACAAACAGCCACAGTAGAGTGGAAGCATCACATTTTACTTACTGCCCTCTGGAGAGAAGGCTCGGTATAACAAGTAGAAGCCCTTGTGAGTGAGAGATTCATCAGAGTGGAAGTGGAGGGACAGAGGAGAGGAGTAGACCCGCTTCTTGCTGCTGTCTGACACCGGATTACAAAGTCTACATACAAAGGAGCACAAAAATAAGGCCTCACAAAAACACATGAACTTTATCAAACCACTTCTTAAAACAGGAGGAAATGTTATCCTGTTGCAACACAGTTCACATTCACAACTCACTTCACCCCTCCAATGTCCAGCCAGTCTTTCTCACAGCCGTCTGATGACGGGGAATCCTGAATGTCCATCGTCACGATCGTCATGGAGATCAAGTATCCTGGCAACGGCACCTGATAAAGGTAACAAAAGAAGGAGTTCAGATGCTGGAATGTGGACCAGCAACATGACAAAGAGATGATTCACTCACTTCCTATCCGCCTGTTTTTGGTTTTTGTATTAAACAGACACAGAAACACACTCAAAGTGTGGAAAAACACCGAAACATGGAGCTCACCCGTAGGGTCCAAGTGCAGTCTATGTTAGGAGGATAATAGGAGGGGTAGTAGGGTGAGGAAATAGAGCCGTTCCAGGAGGAAATTGAGCCTCCACAACCTGCAGGGGGAGATGATGACACAGATAAGGGTACAGAATAACACAATACCAAAGCAACGTCTACTATACGCTGCAAAAACCCCATAAAAAAACCTCAAACAAAACATTAAAAACGGTGAAATAATGTAATGTTAAAAAAAACTGAAAAAAACACCCCAACAAAACAAAACTGAAAAATGCTGCAAATATCTGTAAAAGTATGACATCTGTGGCTGATTTAAATATAGCAAAACTGGAATTTTACAGTCACATTGTAAAACAACAAATTATTATTAAAATACAGACTTTTGATATCTGTGACAGTCAACATGTAAATAAATAATTATTTCTGTGATTTTGCTATGTATTATTTGTAACTTAATAAAACAGTGAAAATCTGTAAAGTAACAGTCTGGAAAAAATGCATTATAAAGTAGCCACAAATACCTGTAAAATAAGGACGTCTCTTCTGATTTATGTACAGTAAAAATAGTGTCATTTCATGGTAACACATTGTAAAAGAACAAACTGTTTTAAATAAATAAATAATATAACATAACATAACGTTTTTTTATTTTTCAAAGTCAACATGTAGTCTAATACTTTTTTCAATGATTTTACTAGATATTATCATAAATTTAACAAAACATAAAAAATCTCTAAAATAACAGTTTAAAGGATTAGTTACCATTTTTCAATCTCTAATATGTTCAACTTTTCTTTCAAATAATATTATATAATATAAATATTTGTAAAATATGGATTTCTTTCTGATTTAAATACAGAAAATAAAACCATTTTTAAAAAAGCATAATTTTATGGTGACACTTTATCAAAGAACACATTATATATTACCATTTGTGAAAACAAAGATTTCTACTGTGGATGTTATTTACAGAATTGGCCTGTTTTGTTGTTGTTGTTTTTTTCCAGTAAACATGTAGTTAAACATGCAGATAAATTATTTCTATATGTTTTTTACAATGTGTGTACATTATGCTAATCAAACAACATTAACATAAACAAGCTTTGTATTGCAAGATGGAGTCGTATATGGTTTGGTGTGTTTGTGAGAGCACTCTAACCGGCTTTCGGGATGGCCTGGAAGTAAGCTTTGAAGATTGCTCCATCCCTCTGTCTGCTGAAAGAGAAGGTGACCAACATCACATTGCCAGAGGATGTCAGCTTCATGACCGGAGAAGAGCCCGACAATGGCAGACCACACCACCTGAAACAAGCACGAGCATCAAGGGGACACCATTAGAACACAAATTACCTCAAAAATTCTCCTTTTGTTAAAACAGAAATCCAGTTTCTACCACAAGTACACGTGTGATAGCGCAGATGTTTTCAAAGTAACACCACACATAAATGAATGAATAAAATGTGTTAACCTGGCAATTATCTTGTTCTGCAGAGGAAGCAAGAAGTCATAGGCAGAGAGCTTGTGGGCGGTGCAGCTTCCCGGTGTGGCGCCGTGAAGGGTGAGGACGACCAGTCGAACCACGTGACCCGACGGCACACGGAGGCGCCACTGGTAGTATGGCTTCTTGGGACTCACGAGGCTCAGGGTGCGGTTGTTCCCATATTTGGCGTAGAGGTCAAAGGACATCGCTAGACAGAAGAGATGATGGAATTACTGTGTGTGTTATACAGGCAACAAATTAGTGGAAAAAAAAAACAACAAAAAGTGCAGCCAAACTATAATTTTTTAATTTGCTATCCATTAAGACAAATGTACTTTCAATTAGTCTTACGAGATTTAACAAGACAGACTAGTCAACAACTTAGCAATGGACTATAATACAAAAGATGAGACAAATCGACATGGGTGTTCCAAAAGCTGCAATACAAACAGAAGTTATCAAGACCAAGACAAAGTTTTGACTTACAGAGCAACTTGCAGGTTGATTATGTTGCATTTATACTTGTTCCCTTACTTTGATTAGGATTGTTTGAGAAGTTTATACAATGATTTTACATGTTTTATGAGCCATAAAGGCAGAAATTTAGATGAAGAAGTAGATATTTTGAGCATCCTTGGAGCTTCAGGCTTCTTCATTTCTAACTGACTGATGGGGAGTTTCAGATGTATACAGTCATACAGTGAGCATTGCACTTACACTTTATTTCCCCCCAACACCTCACATCACATCAAATAAGGGGATAGTGTTCCTCAGCACACTGTGCAGTAGTCGGTGTAGGTGATGATTTAGAAAGTTTTTGCTAATCTCTTTGCACTTCACAATTTTTCATCATGTTGAATTAGTGTTTAGGTGCATCAGTGCTGCAAAACACTGTTGTGTGCGGTGCTTATTTTAGACAGCACAATTATGTTCCTGGAGATATGATGGAGTTCTGACATGTCTAAGTCTGGACTGTGTGAGGCTGATCGCTGTTGTGATTCCTTCAATACACACAGCTGCTTCCGGTCCACCATCAGCAGCCGTTTTTGGTGCTAGCACTGTGGTAGCAACGCTTAGAAACGGAACTCTGCACTTTAAGTATTTAAGACTTAGAGTCTTTAAGTCTTTTTTTATATTTTCAAACTTCAAAATGAGTCAGCTCTCACCCACCTCTGTCTGATTCATGTTAGACAATGTTGTTAAACAACCAATACTAGCTGTGTTATATCCTGATATGTGATATGTGCAAACTTGGCAGCACTGAGATGTAACACAGTCTTTCCTCTTATCTTCTCTTTCCTCTGGTCTCTTTGATGCCTGGCAGGCTCATAATTATAAGGCTGTTGTCCATCATATACACATGAATATACATTTTCATCCTCACAAGAGTCAAAATAACTGTTGGCTTCCATAATTCTTTTTTTTTTTTATAAACTCGAAAGTTGCTCTTTAAAGTCTATCAGTGCAAAGTTAGACGACAACTCTTCTCACCTTGGAAGCCCAGCTGCCATTTCCCACTCTGGATATTATTTGGATTTTTAATTTTGTCTGATTTCTCTTCTGCTTCAAAGTCGTCAGGGTCCAAACCTGCATGCACACACAGCAGAAATCAAAACACTCTTTAAATTTAGTACAAACTGAAAAAACATCAATTAAAACAAGGATTAGCTGTTCACTACATTTTTTAATTTCTTCTATTTGAACTACTCTGCTGTGATGAGCATTTGCAGTACAGTCCTGTGTGTGAGCCAACCAGCCTGTACCCAGTAGGTGGAGCGTGTCGTCATCTTGCTCCATGAAGTAGCGCTGCTCGTTGCGGCTGTCTCGCTGCACCTTGTTGCTGCCGGGGAGCCGTCGCTGCAGCCTCTCTGGGCTGGACCTCTGGAGTTCCATGGCAACATCATCCGGGGCAGAGAATTTACTCCAGTAGAAGACATTGAGCCCTTCTGCTCCTTCACTGTCACACAAAGGGTTCATAATGCTGCTATTCTGCAGGGCAACGGATGTCTCAGTGCTGTCATGCATAGTCTTCGTACTACCCAGTGCATCATTATTCGTAGTAGGTTTGATTTTAGTGCAGCATACCTGAAGGCAGTAATTCCTGAGCGCAGGTAGTACGAGCTCCATGGAGAGGACTCGTAGAGCTCTGAGAACTGTTTTTTAAAAAAAACACAAAGAGGTAAAAACACACACACTGTAAATGTGACATCACAGAAGTCCACGTGAGGTCACCTTCCCCATTTAGGCGACACATAAACACACCTGGCTACACGTGCAGCCAGAGTTCAACAAAAGCATTGTTCTTGTGTGTGTGTGTGTGTGTCAGACTCTGCATGTGTGTATGTTGACTTTGAGCAGCACAGAGCTCCATTGTGCGTCTACCTGCCGGCTGTGTCGAGGTAGGACCCTGGGTGGTATGGGCTGCTGGCCTTGAGTTCACCTGTTCTTTAATGAACAGATGGCCACAAAGATACTTTGACCACTTAACAAGCCTGCTAACTCACCCTCACGGCCTATTACAGGGTTATTAAACTGTGCTGCTGCAGAGTCCTGGGAATTCCCACCTATCAATTTACTATATCTACACGAAGCACTACAGCCATGCACCTGACATTTCGCTCCAAAAGTCCAAATTCCCCTTCTTGTATCTCAGTCTAGCTCCCCGTCCTTCTGTCATCCCAGCTTGCCCTACTGCCCTGTCTCTCCCTCTTAACCCCGGCATCAAACAGAGGTTCTCCTGCTCTCTGTCGTGTATAGCGCACAGAGTGGCTGATTGTGTGAAAGCTACACAGACAATGTTTTTATTGAAGGCCTGCTCTTCCTCTCACTCTTGCTGCCTGGGCCTTACTAGGCTCACAAATGCTGGGCTTGTCCTCGGCCCTGAAAGGGCCCTGTCCCTGGGGGTCTCGGGAACTCGCACACACACTGTGCCCAGCTCCTGTTTCAGCTTTACATTTAACACCACCAGAGAGAGACAGAGAGAGGGGCAGAAGAGAGGAAAGTGGTGTGCAGAATAAAAAAAAAAACTGAGTGAGGGGAGGATAAAGCAGATAAAGGAGAAGCCCTACAAATAAGAATGCGAGGACAGTAGAGGAGAAAGAGGGCAGCTGTGTTTTGAAAGCGCAGCATAAAAACACTAGTAGCCCGCTGTAGTGAAGCATGTCAAAGTTAGAGCAGCAAGATCAGCTTCGGCCCAGAGCAGGAAGGTCAAGCAGCACTCTTATGTGTCATTCAGAAGGCAGGCAGTGACAGACAAGTTCACCGTTCCACTTACATAATGGTTCAAAGCCTGAGCCTGCAGGCGGAACTGAGGGGAGGTGGAGTCAGTCAGCTCTGAGGAGAAGCTCAGGTTTGGGAACTCCACACTGCCTCCGAGGAAGAACACTGAGCAAGGCGGAGCTGTGGAAGGGGGAGGCAGAGATCTGAGACAGGTGCACTGTGTGACTCCAAATAAATACATATTAAAAGGCATCAGGTCTGAGGAACAACACCACAGCAGCTCTGTACTCACATGTTAAGTAGTGGAGAGTCAGTGCAATGGCAGCAGTGAAGGGAAAGAAAGGCAGGAGACCCAACATCCATCTCCTCCAGGAGCCACAGGCTGGAGCTCGCACCCCCTCCACCGTCTCCTCTGCCTGATCCTCAGGCTTCGTGGGGGGGCTCAGTGACTGGGTGGGCTCCTTCAACTCCCCCTCTCCCTTTCAGAGACCAGGACATGACTCAAATATCATACCGGCTTGTTATGTCTCTTCTCAAGTTGCATCTAATTGTTATTTTTATGTGAGCACACAGCAGAGGAGCAGTAAAGAAAAGGCAGCCTATATGCCAAAATCAATGAGACATAGATTTTATGGCTGAGCAGACACTGATTTACTGAGAGCAACGGTGAGCATCCTTCAGCTGAAAGGATCTCCTAAAACATTTAACGGGTTGGCAGGATTCCCTGGGGAAGCAGACAAAGCGTGGCTGGAGGGGTCTGCTTTCCCACGGCCTGGCTCTGCGGTGTCAGCACTCAATCAAGTGGCGCAGCCCGACATGGACATTCATGAGAAAGAGAGCCCCATACCCCTAGAGACGGATTTTTACAATCAAGATGAACCACGGCTGACTCGATTTTTAAACATTAGGAATCTTTCTATTATTACTAAAACTCCCCCAAAGTTTAATATGCACAATAGTTTCGCGGCAGAGTTAGAATACACTGAGAAAATAGCATACAGTTCGCTTGGCACCGTCTTTTACGCGCAGAGAAAGGCGCACGGAGATGGCTTACCTGTGCAGCGGAGCAGCCTGAGTGTCCATGCCCGGAGACGCAGTACACCTCGCAAGTTTTGCTTTTGGGGTGAGTCCACATAGCAGTGTCCCGTTAAGCTCCGGAGAGGCGATATGCAACAATACCTCAGGCATAGAAGCGATGGAGAGAGAGGAAACCCCCGCTGTCGCTTCCTTTGAAAAAAGCGTAGAAATCCGACCTGAGTGGCTCGGATGCGGCGGGCATTCACCGCCTCCCGTTTACCTGAACTGGGCGGCAGGTGTCACACGGAGCCCCAGAATGCAGTGCGGGGACAATGGGACCACTATGAAAGGGTACAATCCGCACAACCATCCGTGCTACAGGTATTGTGGGCAAACTTGCTCGCTGTGTATGCGGGAGTTCAGCTCGGAGGGACAAAAGGGTGTTTGAGGGGAAACGTGTGCGAGGTATTACAGTTGGATCTCAGCTGCTGTGTCCTTGGATGCTCCGCAGGAGAGCAAGACACCCCCTGTGACTACAAGTCTGCCATCAAACTTGTGAGACTGTAAAAGGACTTGACATGGGATTACAGGAGGAGGAATGCAGCACATTAATGTCACCAGTAATAGCGACAATAAGCAGATAATAGTGTCTCCATGAAAACAAAAAACAGTATACAGTCTTTCATGATGTTTTTTTTTTTTATTTGGTTTGAGCAACAGTCTGTATAACAATCTGCTGGCCATGGATGAATTTCATCATGTCAGCTGATATGGCTGTAGATCCAAGAGGTGAACTTGTTGACCCGGGTGTAGACTCCAGGCAGGTTTGGTCTGCCGCAACCGGCCCCCCAGCTGACAATCCCTATCAGGAACCAGCGACCCCCGCCTGGAGCCTGACAGGACAGAGGACCCCCCGAATCCCCCTGAGATACAAGCAGTGCAAGAGCAGTTATTCAAAAGCTTGCACGCCGGCTTGGAATTGATTCTCCCACTCGATAAAATGCAGATGATGGCTGCTCACCCTACAGGCGTCCCGCTCTCCTGAGGGTACGCCAGCACACAGCATGCGAGGGGAGATGGGGCCGTAGCTCTTCTTGCAGTCACTCTGACTCATTAAGGAAACCTCGGCTTTCTGCAGCACGGAGGGCAACGCCTTGTCTGAAGAGGGGCAAAACGTATGAATAGATCATGCAACAGACAAAAACATCTACATTTTTGGAGCAGAAATTGTGGCTCACAAAGAGTGCAGTAGTTTTTAAAGATATTACAGATGAAGCAGCACAGAACAGGAATGAACGGTCAACTGAATAAGTTAAGGAACAACTCCACTTTTTCAACAAAAATATTCAGCACTGATAACAATGTAACCTCAAGTCCACATGCACCAAAGGAAACAGACACTTTTGGCATTTAGCTGCAGCATGACAAGCAGACGTGTTGAAATGTTCTAAATTGTTTTGGATATCCTTGACAGTTTATGAGATTCTGGAGAAATTAGGTTCTCCTTTTTCAGGAAGTGGCTCAGATTCCTGCTTGCTGGCTGTAATGTGGTTTGACCTGGTAAACTGAGCATTGTGGCTTCAATGAGGAAAACACAGGAGTGCATTCATAGTTGATATGAAACAGGCCAAAACAAAACGTAAAACATGTCAGCTGGCACTGTCAGACCTTTAAAGACAAAATAATGGTGTTGTTTAGTGTGAGGAATCACAGAGTAGCAATATTATTGTGATACGTTGCCAGAGATAAAGATACTTCTCACGTTGCAAGACAATCATCTACACACGTGGACAAAATTGTTGGTACCCCTCGGTCAATGAAAGAAAAACCCACAACGGTCACAGAAATAACTTGAATCTGACTAAAGTAATAGTAAATAAAAATTCCATGAAAATTAAGCAATGAAAATCAGACATTACTTTTGAACCGTGGTTTAACAGAATTATTTAAAAAAATAAACCCATGAAACAGGCCTGGACAAAAATGATGATACCCTTAACTTAATATTTTGTTGCACAATCTTTTGAAACAATCACTGCAATCAAACCATTTCTGTAACTGTCAATGAGACTTCTGCACCTCTCAGCAGGTATTCTGGCCCACTCCTCATGAGCAGACTGCTCCAGTTGTCTCAGGTTTCAAGGGTGCCTTCTCCAGACGCCATGTTTCAGCTCCTTCCACAGATGTTCAATAGGATTTAGATCAGGGCTCATAGAAGGCCACTTCAGAATAGTCCAATGTTTTCCTCTCAGCCATTCTTGGGGGTTTCTAGCTGTGTGTGTTTTAGGTCATTATCCTGCTGCAAGACCCATGACCTGTGACTGACACCAAGCTTTCTGACACTGGGCAGCACATTTCTCTCTAGAATGACTTGATAGTCTTGAGATTTCATAATACCTGCACAGATTCAAGACACCCTGTGCCAGACGCAGCAAAGCAGCCCCAGAACATAACAGATCCTCCTCCCTGATACACAGTAGGGACAGTCTTCTTCTCTTGATATGCTTCATTTTTGCATCTGTGAACATAGAGCTGATGTGCCTTGCCAAAAAGTTCCAGTTTTGTCTCGTCTGTCCATAGGACATTCTCCCAGAAGCTTTGTGGCTTGTCAACATGCAGTTTGGCAAATTCCATTCTGGCTTTTTTATGATTTGTTTTCAATAATGGTGTCCTCCTTGGTCGTCTCCCATGAAGTCCACTTTGGCTCAAACAACGACGGATGGTGCGATCTCACACTGGCGTACCTTGACCTTGGATTTCACCTTTAATGTCTTTAGAGGTTGTTCTGGGCTCTTTTGTTACCATTCGTATTATCCGTCTCTTCCATTTGTCATTCATTTTCCTCCTGCGACCACGTCCAGGGAGGTTGGCTACAGTCCCATGGATCTTAAATTTCTGAATAATATGTGCAACTGTAGTCACAGGAACATCAAGCTGCTTGGAGATGGTCTTATAGCCTTTACCTTTAACATGCATGTCTATAATTTTCTTTCTAATCTCAGACAACTCTCTCCTTCGCTTCCTCTGGTCCATGTTTAGTGTGGTACACACCATGCCACCAAACAGCACAGTGACTACCTGTTACCCTATAAATAGGCCGACTGACTGACTACAAGTTTGTACACACCTGTGATGCTAATTAGAGGACACACCTTGATTGAACATGTCCCCATGGTCACATTATTTTCAGTCTTCTGTAGGGGTACCACCATTTTTGTCCAGGCCTGTTTCATGGGTTTATTTTTAAAAATAATTCTGTTGAACCACGGTTCAAAAGCAATGTCTGATTTTCATTGTTTAATTTTCATAGAATTTTTATTTATTATTACTTTTGTCAGATTCAAGTTATTTCTGTGACTGTTGTGGGTTTTTCTTATATCAACCGAGGGGTACCAACAATTTTGTCCACGTGTGCACGATACATTAGATCTGTGTAACTGAAGAAAAAATACCCTAAAAAGGCAGTGTTGTGCAAATGGAGGAAGTAGGTGAGGCCGATTTTCAAGAAAAGCAGGGTCAGAGGATAACTGACTTGGGATGAGTTTACAGTAATAATACATGACTATAGTGAACCTCAGCTTTTCTGGCCTCAAGTTTATTATCAAGGACGTTATGAAGTATAAACATCACTTCTGAAGTTTTCACTTACCATTCTCAGATCGGTACCCCCACCCGGTGACCCAGCAGCGGTGGCTC
This sequence comes from Stegastes partitus, assembly GCF_000690725.1. NCBI lineage: Eukaryota > Metazoa > Chordata > Actinopteri > Pomacentridae > Stegastes > Stegastes partitus. The sequence goes on from NW_007578289.1 coordinate 50,470, forward strand.
TCGGTGACGGTGTGGGAGGAGGGCGGCAGGCACACAGGCTGGATCAGTGGACTGAGGGAGGGAGGCCAGGACCTCTTTAGCTGCAGCAGAGCGATGTCATAATCAAATGTGTACGCATTGTAATACTCGTGGACAACAATCCGCTGGATCTCCGCCACGTATTTGGCACTGCCCTGCGTCAGCATGCCGAGGTGGGCGCTCCAGAAGCGTGGGTCAGAGAGCCTGCAGAGTCAGAGGTAAGGGGTGAAGGAGAAGATTTTATTCAAATTCACTGGATCTAATTAGTTAATATGTAATGACAAATTTATCTGTAAAATCAGTAGGATGAGACAGTATCCTTGCAAGTTGATAATGTAATAATTGTCAAATGAAGTGATTGCTTTTAATAACACAATAAAAGACCTGTTATGTAATAAAGTGTCAGGTGATGGAGAAACATTATTGGTATATTAATCTTGATAATGATTAAAATCAATAAGTTAAAAATATAAATGGATAGTATTAGAAAAAAGTCCTTTTTATTTTGTCACTATTGCAATGAGAAGCTCAGGTACAAATTTGTTGTATACTGTTTATAGATTTTTCTTTTTCTTTTTGGGAATAGAAAACATTTTTTAATTCTCACTGAGGAAAATGTAATAATATTTTACAAGTATTATTGTATCATCTCTTTCCTCCCTGTTATTGTTGCTTCTTTCTTTGCAACACACTCACATGTGTGTAAATAAATAAATACATTTCAACTAATTATAATAATAATTAAACTACTCGGTCTCTGTAAGACAGAAATTGTGACAAGGTGTTGTAGGTAGATGCTGATTTGTTCCAAGGTGTCATGATCCAAAAAGCCTGGCAACCATCCATTATTATTAACCTGAAGAAGTGAACCTGGTGGTGTCACGTCACAACTACGGTAGTGGAGTCCAGCATATAATAATAAAAGAATGGAGTGCATCAGTGGCTGACCTTTCTTTACTGAAGCAGTGTGCAGCTGAGATGAGCCAATCAGAGGAGAGGACAGAAGCACCACAGTACAGGCTCCCAGTGAAGTGAAGGCTGACCTGCCAAGGCCACTCCCCTTCCCCCGAGTTAACTCCGCCCACGATGCGCTGAGTGCCTGGAGGTAAACCCATCCTCTTCAGAGGGGAGGGACGACCACAGACTGAGGAGGATGCAGTGAGAGATTATATTGCTGGACTGGTTGTATTATACTGGTTTTATTTTAAAGGAGAGTACAGTGTGTGTGTGTGTGTGTGTGTGGGTGTGTGTGTGTGTGTGTGTGTGTGTGTGTGTGCTTCAGCTTATACAGAAAGGTACACAGTCCCTATGATAGGATTTCAAAAAAGGAAGTTTTACCATTTTATATGCTTTTCAACATTGCACCATTGCCAATTTAATTAGGCTTTTTGGACAAGCATTTACAAAAAAAAAAAAAATACAAATATTTAATTTCAAAGTGAAAATAGATTCCTACAAAGCAATGCCAGTTAAATAAATATATGTAAAGTAAAATAAGTGATTTCTTAAGTATTGCATCTTTGGAAGCAATTACAGCATCAAGCTTGTGTGGATGGGTCTTAACTGGCTCTGCACATCTCAACACTGCAATTTTATTCCATTCCTCTCTGCAAAACTGCTCAAACTCTGTCAGGTTATACAGGAATTGTGAGGGAACAGCCCTTTTCAAGTCCAGCCACAATTTCTCAGTAAGATTGACGTCTAGGCTCAGACTTTTACCCTCGACATTTACAAGCCTTCCAAGGCCTGCTGCTGAGAAGCATCCCTACATTATGATGCTGCCACCACAATGTTTCATAATGGGGATGTTGTGTTAGTGATGATGTGGAGTGTTTAGTGTCCACCGATGATCTCATCAGACCAAAGAACCTTCTTCCAGCTGACTTCAGAGTCTCCCACATGCCTGCTGGCAAAGTCTAGTCAACATTTAATATGATGTTTTTTCAACAGTGGCTTCTTTCTTTGCCACGCTCCCATTAAGCTTTGGCTGGTGAAGGACATGGACAACACTTGTTGTACGAATAGTCTCTTTCATCTCAGCTGCTGAAGCTTGTTACTCCTTTAGATGAGTCATTGTTGTCTCGGTGGCCTCCCACACTAGTCTCTTTCTTGCACAGTCACTCAGTTTTGCAGTTTTTGACAACTTCCGGCTCTCAAAATATTTACTATTACATATGCCATATTTTTGTTTTTGCTAAGTTATGGGCTTAACTTTACTCCCTCAACAGACTTGTTTTTGGAGTGTGTATTTGTCTTCATGGTGTAGTTATAGCCAGAAGTACTGATTCACCAGTGACTGGGCCTTTCAGATACAGGTGTCTATACTACAATCCCTTAAGGCACACTCACTTTTTATAGTATGTATATGTTGACATGTGCAATATTTATTCTCATCATGCTGTAGGCAAATGTCAAGACATTAACAGAGAGGAGAGTCCCTTAGTGAGAGATATACAAAACAATTATACTTTTATTAATATGCTCAGTTTATAGATCTATTAGGGACGTATATATGCACACTGCGGCTCTTTCAGTGTGTAAAGCACACAACATGGGTGTTTGTTATACACCTACACTAACCACTTATGCTGACATGCTGAGTCATCACCACAGCCAGTGGCTCTGCTGCCACCTTATTAAAACTTAAAAAGCTCTGGTGCCAGTGTGTGTACATGTGCATGTACATGTGTGCATGTATGCCCAGTATCAGGGAGTGATCAAAGGCCGGCCTGTTCCCATCACCTTGAGACCCCATCTGTGATAAAATAACAGCAGTGAGCGGGGGTCACCTCAGTGCTGCATGTCAGCAGGTTTGGAGCTCACAGCTCAGAGGGTTATAAAATAACAACTTTCTCATGAAACCACAAAGGGTGTGGGAGAGAACTGGCAGGTGAGGCACCATCATCGCAATGCACCATCTACAGCATTAAGAATCAATAACTCACGTGGTGCAGAAGCAAATGTTTGTGATTCTAGCTTAGACTGAGTCATAGAATTGGTTTATATTTATGAAGACCTGATACACAGTGTCCAATAACTGTGATGGTAGTAAGGCAGAGAGTTGAGGAAACGATAAAAAGGTTGAGCAAACAGCATTTCAGCAAAATTTTAAATTCATAGTTTAAGATATACAGTTGTAAAAAAATTATTCAACCTCCTAACGTGAAACACATTCTAGTGATGTGTTTTCATTACATTTTATTTACATCAACTACTTCCTTTGTAAACAGTTAATTCATGCATACTTGAGTGATTTTTTTTTATTTTTGAGAACATGTGCTTGTAAACTGTACTAAAGATAAATGACATTTACTCTGCAAAGGAACATAATTTGAGAAATTTAATATTCATTCATATATTTCATCTCTCAGAGTTCATGTGCAGTTCAAACCATTGCATCACACTTCATGTTGGCTTTGGAGTCTCTTTAAAAAAATGTCAATTTGCAGGATGTATGTGGATGTAAATAATGAAAAATCTGCAACCATGTCCTTAGTTTTTTTCTTTTACTGTGACTGTGTGCATGAGGAGCAGGTAGTGCAGTGAACTCACCACAGTCCGCCTCATCACTCTGGTCCAGACAGTCAGGAACATCATCGCACTTTGCGTTCTTTTTCAGTATGCAATAATCACTTCTGCACCGATAACTGATTGCAGAGCAGGTTGTTTCTAGCAAAACACATTGTAGTTACTGGTGGTTAAAAGGCAAAATGACAAACATACTTCACTTTAAAAACGTGCAAAGAAAATGCATACCCTGAGTGCAGTTGACTTCATCTGATCCATCATGGCAGTCCGTCTCTCCATTGCAAACAAACAAAGGATGCAATGGACGGTTTCCACCACAGTTCTTTGTGGGCCTTGCTGTGAAGACACACAACATTTTCCAGTGCATCACTGACTCCACAGTCAAATATGATTAAACACGCTAACTAACATGTAAGTCTCAACTAGGGGTGTTCTGATTAAGCATTGTTCTTGCCTCAATCTGATCTGACTCATTTAATTATCATTAATAAAGTTAAAAAATGGTCAAATTCAGATCAAATCAGGACATTCCTGGTGTCAGCAGTACTTCTGACTTGAAACAGAGAGGAAATCAAAACCAAGTAATCCAAATGTCACTTTGCTTATTCTTTTAAAGACCCATATTATGTAATTTGCTAAACAGCTTACAGCAGAGGACCTCGTCGCTCTCATCCTGGCAGTCATCCAGACCATCGCAGCGTCGACTTTTCTCCACACACAATCCTGTGTTGCACAAGAAGTGGCTCTCTGAACAAGCTGGTGAACGCAAAAGAGAACACACATGGTTGGTAAGGAGCGAGATGCAGAGTAGAACTCAATCATTTTTTAGTATTAAATAAATAATAAGTGCATTAAACACTACTATATTTCTATATTCTATACTTCGAGTGCAGCGACTGACTGAAAGGCACCAAATGAAACGCTAAGGGACTAAGTTCAGTGACAATGAACGACACCGAAGCAGCAACAAAAATAGTTCTACAAAATAATTTTTTAGAAGTCCAAAAACAGATTTGTGTTTACATTCTGTTTTCATATTAAGTTGCAAAGTGTTTCTTGTATATTGTAATGTATAGAATCATAACAAAGCCATTAACTCACATCCACACTGAAGTACAATGAAGCATGTCTGATTAGTCATTTCCTATCCTGCATCCTGCTCGTTAAAATGAATCAGACTGTAGCAATGCACCGCTTACGTTGGCTGATATTGTAGCTGCTGTACGACGCCTGAAAGGGCTGAACAGAGTTACGTGAGCTGCAGCGAAACTCCACCTCTGGGCTGTGGCCAGCGATCCGGAACACCGTGCGGTGTCCAACGTAGCTGCCACAGAAACTGGGGAAGAGAGCAGCAATCACCAAACCATCACAGGATGTCTATTTCAGGCAAATACAATCATGGATAATTACCTTGAGATATACTGTGAATAAGATAATTACCACTGGTTGTAAATACTTGTAAATGTTGACAGAAATATGGGAGAAATACAACGTAATTTGTTTAAATCTATAGTTTAAACATGAATGCAGCCACATACATGATTTCATTGACCTTCCACCAGCCGCTGTCACAGCCCTTTATGTCTTTTGGTTTCAGTACGTAGTTCTGGAAATGCAGTGCAACTCCTAAAGTCGATTTAGGAGTCTAATGTGAAATAACAAAACACAGAGTCAATAAAAATGAATAATTAATGTGGGTTTGTGTGTGTGTGAGTGTATGTCTACCTTAAACTTCCAGGTACAGGTGCACTGTGGAGGCAGCATGCTGGGGTAGAAGGGGCTGTAGATTTGACCAGTGATGTCAGGCTCTAAATGGGTCTCAATTTGAGACACACATACTAAGAGACAGAGAGAGACTTCAGCAGTGGTAGAAAGTAACTACATGTATTTAATCAAGTACTGTACTTCAGTTCAGTTTTGAGGTAATACTATTTCCATTTTATGCTACTTACTTACTTCCACTCCACTATGTTTCACAAAATTTCCTCCGCTATATTAATTTAGATGAAGATTTAAAGACTAATTCAGCGTTTTCCAACCTTTTTGGATTCTGATATCTCACAAGAAGCAAAGTGTAGCTGGGGTCACATTTCAGATGTCAAATAGTGATTGTTCCCTCACATGGTTTCATTTGAATAAATAATCCAATAGCTCAGCAAAAAACAAAGATAAAAGAAAAAAAGGTTTGTGTATCAGAACTTTCTTCTTTTCTTTTTTTTTTCACCCTTTTGAGATTTATCTGGTGTATATAAAACTGTAGTTACAGTAATTCAAAGCTCCAAACATAATATGCTGCACTGATGCTTCAGTATCAATAATCAGGTTATGTCATATATTATATCAGTCAGCAGGACCAAACCAGTACTTCTACTTTAATATTTGAACTAAAATTCACTGCTAACACATATGCACGTTTACTGTAGGATTCTTTTTGCAGGGGTTTTACATGTATTTGAGTATTTTTATGTAGCTGTATTGATACTTTCATAAGTTAACTGATCTGATCACTTCTTTTACCACTGGACTTAAGGATTTTAGTTTTACCTGACCCTAATGCTGTATGTTACACAGCATAACAATGGCCTAGAATCTGTTGTCAGGACAAAAATAGCTCAAAAATGTCTTTCTTAGCCACAAAATGTTTCTTTATTCCGACATCTCTCCTCATTTTTTATTTTATGTTTTGTTTTTTTAGGAGGTTTTGGGTATCTGAAAATTATGTGACGGGAATAATCACATTGATCCCATTACTCTTAACTCATTGTAATGAGTCACAGGCTTATAAAATAACCAAGTAAATGTGTCGTACTTTCCTCAGCTATAGCCTCAAAGTGTCCTCTGAAGCTCTTGTTGCCATTAGTCATTCTGAAGGACAGCAACATGACATTGGAGGTAGAGACGATGGAGAAGGAGCTGGACACCGGCTCACACAGCCTGCAGCACAGAGATGCACTTCAGCACATGTTAGGTTTATGTTTCATCGATTTTTTTCATGGCAGATGCAATATGTGGCAAAACAGCGCTGTTGGTGCTGTAGGAGGAATAGAAGTGAATTAAACTGAGAGTCACCTGTGCAGAATGCGCCCTCTCATGGGCAGCAGAGCGTCATACACGATGAGGGCATCGTTCACACAATCGCTGGGCTCGATGTGAAACGAGGTGACGGTCAGGCGGATTAGAGAGCCAGGGACAGCGGTGAGCTTTACAAGACAATTCACCCCACCCCATGAGGAGAAGACGTTTATAGGGACTCTAGCCCCAGGAAGGTTGGCATACAGTTTATCTACACACTGTGAGCCTGGAAGGAGAAAAAGAAAACTCATGAAAACAAAATATCACATGCAGCTTCACTTCTATTCTAGTGTTTCTACCTACCTGTAACACTTAATGTAAAATCTGAACGCTGAACACCTACAAGAGGACAGATAGTCAATTACTGCAAAAGCACAAAGTAAAGAACACGTTCAGATATGAACAGAAACATAAACGTACTATTGATGAGGATGGAATCTATATCGACTGCAAGGCCCAGCAGGTAGCCGACAGAGGACCTGTTCTTCAGGCTGGTGTGGATTGAGTCTCTGAAAATGGCCCCTATACACTCGTCACACATGGCAGGTCTCTTTAGTCGAGGCACTACGAACACCATCCAGAAATGCACCAACACACCACCTTTATTGTTGTTACTTGGGAAAGAAAACAGAGTTTACGTTACAGTTTAATAACTTGAATCAAGAGCAAGAAACCAAATCAGAAACACAAGGTGGGTTTCTTTTGTGGCTTATGGTGATGATAAATAACAGGCCCACTACTGTACCTGAGGTCTGAAATGACAGCTTGCTTATAGAGCCTGGCCACTGAGGACATCCTGTACACATTGGTCACCTACGAGACACCATCAATTAACGGTACAGTCCCCCAGATCAGCACTAACCATCGTGTAAACAACAGGGTTAAACTAACGCATACCACGTGCTGTATTTTGTTTGCCATGGACACAAACTCATGGGACTCTGCCTGGCGGTACTCTGGGATAAACTCCACATGGGCAACACGGAACATCCCGGCAAAATACGTAGCAGTGTTACTTTCCCTGTGAACTATAGGAATCAAGTCAAATTTTTACTTATATGGTGCATTTTCAGATTGATATAAGTCACATACTGCTCTTCCAGGTTTGCATTTTACTTAACAAGCAGTCTATAAAATCAGCACCATAAAAAAGTATTATGTAAAGGCAAATAAAAATGGAAAAATATTCATTTTGTTAGATTTAGACGTAAGAACCTTTTCCCACTCACTTATAAAAATCCACAGCAGCAACCATATGATCACCACCAGCACCACAAACACCACTGCTACAAAGATAGCTAGGTGCAGGATGTTCACCAGGTAGGCCAACAGCCGCTTGAGTCCTTTGGGCTTCCGTCTAGTCTTCCTTAACTTCCTGCACAGCTTCCGCAGTGTGTGATCCACCGTGGCCACCTCCACGGACACATCTGCAATCTATGCAGCCAGGGAGGGGGGAAGGGTCATACTCATTTAATGGCAAAACAAAGAAGCAGTAAATTTTACTTGCCCTTTTCAGCAGTCATTTCAATATGTCCTGATTCTAATTGGGAAGCGGTTAATGGTGCTGAAATGATATGAAAAAGAACTAACAAGTGTCTTGATAATTTAAATGCCTCACCAAGTATTAAAGCCCTCAGGATTCAGACTGAGGACAAAAGGGCACAAGAGAGCGACGGAGGCTCTCTGTGAGAACCACGAGGAGGTTAAGTAACTGGAGAAACATCAAAAGAGCATAACCTTGCTGCCGCCGTCGTCCTCTTATCACTGTACCACATCCAGGTCAGCTAGTTTACATTACAGTAGGCTGAATACAGTGCTTATCAAACCCAAACACGCATGAGGGAGCAACTGTTTGAATAACACATGATTCCTAAATGAACCTGCCACAGTTAGCTGCTGATTTACCACCAATGACATAAGCTTGCGTCTACTGAAAATGATGCAGGTTCACTTGTTACCTCGGCTCGTAAAGGGGAATATCTGAGAGCAACTCCATCAGATGTAACGCTCATTAAGTTACCCGATGCACATGATTTATTCATTCAGTGTCATCCCATACTGTGCAACTGGCAGTTAATCCATCACTGGTTAGCAGGGTATAGATTCCCATAGGAAAGTAATGGTTTCATTTATTTTAAACATATTTAATCAAGTAACAAATTAACAGACTTTAGGTTTTGATGTGTAAATGGACCTCTTACATTCACTCAAATCTTCAGGGTTTAATCTGGAAGAACAGCCTTATTACTGCTCAAAATTCAACTTAAACAGTTATGGCTACACAAATCTACACAACTGGCTAGTTATATTCAAGTTAAGGAAATATCTTACTTACACTGGCAGCGTCCTGTTGAGATGCATCAACATCGCCGCTTGTCTGGTTGTTCTCCTCGCACTGTGTGTCCATGACACAGGCATCCCTTCAAGCCACTATCATCTACTTCCTGATTTTTGTTTTTTTAGATCCATTTTTCCCCCTTTAGAACAAAAAATTGTCACATGTGAACGGCAGTAGATTCAACTGGTGTACAGCCACACAGCACACTGTTTGGATCCACAGTCGACAGGTGTCTGAAACCAGATCCTTCAGCACAGATGAGCAGTGGAGAAACAGTGAACTCCCTGATGCCAACATAGCTCCTCCAGCCCTGTGGCTAAGGTTTCATTCATTATCTTCCATCGCTACCTTCTATCAAATTCACATGAACTAATATTCACCAGTCACAAACAAAGTACTTGATTGGTAATAATAGGCTAGCCGCACAAGGAGGCGGAGTTATTGTAAAGTGACAACATTCTCATGATGTAAGTTTGTACAAGAGTTTTATTTACAATGTTAACAGGGTGGGTGTATGTGTCAGTTAATTTATCCTCTGGCTGTTTTGTGCTCAGAGCTGACAGACTCGCAGCAAAAAAGGGTCCAGCCTTTGTGAAATAAACTAAAACCATGTTTGTCAACGTAGAATATACATCGTTGTCATAATTAAAATAAAATAAAATAAAAAAAAAACCTTCAGTTGGAATTAATAAGACAAAAGGATGGGATTCTTTTGTGTGAGCAGCATCTTTAACACACCAACAAACTGGACAGAGTCAGTATTTTAACACTTTTGTCATGCCCTTTCCTAATCTTAGGCACTGAGTTTCAACATGCAACAAACAAAACAGAAACATTACGAAAGACACATGAGGCACAAAAACATACAGCTTGACAGTACATTCACAGGCAGGAAAACACAGGAAAAATAAAGTGTTCTTTGAGACTTCAGGACGGTTTGAGTATGCTCTGAACATGCAGAGAGAGAAAAAAAAAAAGAGGAGGAAGCAAAGCCTCATTTCCTGAAAAAGGCGTTGCGGGTGATGCTGTAGAACAGATGATAAGGCTTTCGCTTTGGGGGTTCGGCCAGTGTAAAGACCTGCTGCTGAGGCACACTGGTTGGAATGGTGATGTGGCGCTGGTGAAGTGGGTGAAGGTTTTGGTGCAGGTTTTGGTGGTGTGGTGAGACAGAACCAGAGTAACCAAGTTCTACAAGTTGAAAAGCAACACAAAAATCTAAATTACAAATGAGGTTTTGAAGCAAATTAGAAAAAAAAACAAAAACAATAATAATAAAAAGCAGCTTAATAGTATTAAGTATTTTCCTTACTTTTGATTTTCCCCTGTTTGGCTCTTCTGGCATTAACAATGGCCTGTTTTCTTTGCTCTTCACTGATGTCCATTCCTGCCAAGAGACACACACACAAACGCACCTTCAGGTCAAAATATTTAGTACCACCCACTTTATTCCGACAATTTTTGTCACCCCGTTCACCTTTTACTTGACATCTGTCAACAGTGGCTGTTTGTGTTCTGAGTGAAAGGAATTCAGCTGGACTCACCCATCTCTTGGTCCTCTTTGACTCTGTGCCTTTCCTTGGCAAAGGCTTGTAACCACCTCTGCTTGTCCTCGGCCTTCCTGCAGCACAGCACACACATAAACTCCAGAGTAGAGGAGTTGCGCAGGCGCAGAGCGTTCTTCAGGGTCAGGCCCAGGTCCGAGTCCCGCCCATCAAGCACGTCCACCACTTCGGTCTGGTCCATATCCAGTCGTCCCCGGTAGTGGAGCAGGTCTCTGCGCAGGACGTCTTTTTTACAGTAGACTAGCTGGTGGTCAAACAGGAAGAAGCTGCGCTGCTGCATTTTGCCTTGCCGAACAGTTCGAGTCATCTCACCAGAGTGGATTAGCTCTGAGCTGCGCTCCAGCACATCAGGTCCCTATTTGAGTCAAAAATGTATACAGCAGAAATAAAAATTGTTAGCATATGATTGAAAAAAAAAGAAAAGAGAATTAAACCAGATACACTTATTAGTAATTGGCCTCACCTCCCAGTGCAAAATGGCGACCTGCCAATGAGCGATGGTGTCGATACTCTCTAGCCGTCTCTTCCGCTCATTTATCAAACTGGCCACATTCTTCATAGCCTCGTATGCTTTGCTCACTCCACTATGGTCACTGCAATAAATTAGTGATGCATCAGTGAGCGCAGACATAAACTGAAGGACACTTACAGTAACACACTGCCTCAATCTCAATTATGGAAAAGTAAGTAATCAAACCACTGTGGCCACCAAGGGTTGTTTAAGGTGAAATGTTTTTAAACATTATTCATACTCCTGTAACTTCTCATGAGGTAATGAATGAACTGACCACTGGTGGCCAGTGAAGTGATTCATAGCAGCTGATTCTAGGCTCTAACAACAAGCTTTCTTTGCAATGTGCAGTCAAAGCATGGTGATGCTACTGAGCAGCACTGACTGAAGCCATCTTCAGCATACAATGTACAAAAGATGTAGTTGTTGTAGTGCTAACAAATGACAGTGGGCACACTAATGAAGATGGCTTATGAAATATATAACGTATGTGTTTAAGTGGAAATGAGGTGAAAATAGTGAGGTATAGATGCTTCAAATACACAATTAAACAGCCAATAAGTGGTGAAAATGGTAGAGATGTGAATAATAATGCCTTAGCATACCTGTGGTCTTTGGGGGTGTATTTGAGCAGTTCCCCGAGCTGCAGGGGGTATTTACAGATCTTCTGGACAGGTGTGAGTAAGAACCCAGCTATAGAAATGTCAATCATCTGCTGGAGGAGGCGGCAGGCCTCAAAAAAATGCTTGTATTTCCCCAACTTCATGAGGCGGTGCAGCTCAGCACAGGCTTCTGGATGAGTGTTACAATATTCTGAGTAGATAGAGAAGCCCTCCCCCTTAAGAAAACAGACAGACATTCAGTGATCATTCAGAGTTACTGAGTCAGTAAAACTGGTAAATAACATTGACTAAGTGAATTGTCGAGGATTTTATCCATGGCCACTACCTGCATGAGAAAGCACGAGCCAATTTCACTGAGATGCGGTTCATCTTTGTTGTACTTCTTCTCCAGCTCTTTAAGGAACTGCCTCTGAAACCTATAGATTTCTTCTATGTTGCTGAAGATGGTTTTCAGCTGCAGCTCGGTGAACATGTCAGGGTGTTTGCGGCACTGACGGATGTAACCCTGAAGCACACACACAAAACCAGGATATTTACACAGAGAACATGAACAGTTTAAATACTGGCCAACAGGTGGTGCTGCACAGTGGAGATAAACATTTGAGGAAAACATTTGACTTTTTAATCTTTTAATGTAATTTCTGGAAAACAAGGTTATTGGAAATATTTGACATTTATTGGAATGTAGCCCTGCTTAAGAAATAAAATTCTAGCTCTAAATTCAATAAAGTACAAATATGACAAAGAAGCAGTAGCCAGAGACTTAAATGGAGTAGTTTGACTGGAGCCCACACCTCACAGATGTCTTTTAGGTGTTTGATGTAAATACGTTCGGTATTCATTATTTCCTTAACCACATTGGTTCTCATCTGCTCCTTGTGATGAGTGCTGTGTGTGTCCCTGGGAGTTGGATCTTCCTGATCCGCGATACTCTCCACACTTTCAGCGCTCGAGTCCTCCTGGTTCACACGCACCTGAAACACATCCACAGCAAACACAACAGGAGCTCCTGAGCAGCATTCAAATCACAAGTTTTCTGTTTAGGTCAAACTTTAAGTTAGGATCAGCTTTACAAAACATATTTGACAAACTAATTTTCTAGTTGCAAAATTATAAAACATGTCCAAAAAAATATGGTGCATTTAATGAAATTAAATACAAATTTGAAGCTTATAAGCTGTAGGATATGGACAGACACAGACGCCCAAAGCAAAAGAAACATGACTGCAAAAGGAAAAACAACAACTACTTGAACAACAAAAGACTCAACAGCAAAACACGTCTATGATTAGTTGTAGTATGTTAGATCTACTCCACAATACTATGCCAACAACATGTACAAGTTTAACCAGCTCTTGTTTGACAACATTAATTCAACTATAAGCAATTACACAGCAGACGCCCATCCTTCAATCAAATGACCTCACCATGGTTACCACAGCCTGCCTAATTAAGACTAAACTGTCAATCAGTTCTAGTCACCACAGAAACCAGCTGAAGCTCTGTGGTCTGACCTCTCAGAGGGCTGCTGTGGCTTGTTTCTGGAGCTAAGCCAGTTTTTAAGTCTTTTCTGTGCTGCTGGAGAGCAAACATGCATTGGGCACACAGGTCAGGAAGTCCACTTACCCTCACAAAGCTGGAGGGAAACCAGGCCTCCCTGTCACCTCCAATACCCCACCACCAGTCCTTATGTGAGGCTTCCAGGACACGGATAACATCTCCAGCCTTGAAGGCCAGCTCCTGCTCCTCCATGGTCACATGGTCCCAGAGAGCCTCAGCATACACCGTGTGGCCTAAGCTTATCCACTGAGCAGCACACACACAGATAAGATAAAGATACAATTACAAGGAGGCTAAGCCCATGTCTAACATGTAAGATTATGTCTAGACTTGTGGACACTGCGGTGGTTGTCTGTTCTGCTGAAATGTGGCCAAACATCTTGGAAACACATGCGTAAAAACATTTTCACATGGCTTTTCACGAGGCAGATGCGCAACAAGATAAAGGTTGCATCATAAATTGGAAGCACAATTTCTCCTGAAGATGCTTGTGAATGTCGCAACGTGATAAAGTTTTCCCCCCTCAGCCTCACCTCGTTGAGAAGTGAGAGCTCCACCCCTGGCTGGAGGTAGGGAGTGCCATCTGTGAGCTCATCAAAGCTGCCTTCCTCCTCCTCACTCACGCTGTCATCAAGTATCGCCGAGCACTCAGACACACCATCTGCAACAAGTATGCAGAGATTACAGAAGTGCATGGAGCTGAAGACTCTCTGAGATAATGTGATGAACAAGCTCCAGATGCAGGCACGCCGACACCTGGCTTTATGTCAACATTTTCCTCCACTCCGGTTTTCCCACAGTATAAAAATTTGTGAAATGGTGTGACCCACAAACAACCCTCAGGTTCTCACCACTGAGCACTCTGTGGAGTTTGCGCCGCCCCACGCGGTCCAGTCCGATGGGGGTGCTCTGGGAGAGGGCGGAGGGACGAAACCTGGCAGACACTCCTCTGTAGGGGGGCACTTGGTGGGAGGGGATTGGTGGCCGCGACAAAGGCTGCAGAGAACAAGAGAAAAACATCCTGGGAGTCAGAAAGAGCTCACTTTCTCCTGCTTTCACCACCTACCTGATGGATTACTCTAATGCAGGAATAACAGAACCTGCGACATCTTAACAAGTAACATTCAAGGCTGTGATCTATTATTTTTGGCTGTTTGTCCTTTTTAGGGTAATTTTGGGGTATTTTAAGCCATTATTACAGACCTTAGTAATAAGCAGCAAAAAATGGTAGCTGAAGGAGACATGAAACAAAAAAAGTCTCCCACCTAAATTGAACCGAGGATGTGGTTAATGTTCGATGTCTTTAACTAATGAGGTTCTCCAACTTCTTGTCTTTTCCACTGTATAAACTCAGCTCAATATTTGAAGGTTTTACTTTATTTTAGATTGAGCTGGCTTTTGATTTAAATGCTTAAAAAGTGGTGAAAAGCATCATGTTTTTATGAATACCTATTGCTATGTAAACAAATATACAGTATACAGGCTAATATGCAACAGATACTAATATCAGTAATCATCATGTCTCTATGGCAGAAAAAAATATTTCATAAATGACATTTTCTTTTTCAGAAGAGTCAAGGGTTAGTTTTACATGCATATATAGTTAAAGGAGATTTATTGTAAGTTACAATATATCAAGTATAATCAGGAATTTAATTGTTTGGGTTTCCTTTTTGGCAAGTAGATTTTCCTGCATCAACAATTAGTTCAGCTCTTTACCACTGAAGTAATATATCAAGAAAACTCTATATCTAAGAGACCTTAATAGTTATAAAATAATACATTTAGTAGGTCAATGCTTACAGAAGGAAGGCGGTCCTCCTTCAGCTCAGCATTGGGGGGGAACACATCAACTGTTCCCACCACTGATATGGGCCGCTGCCTCCTGTCGCCATTCATGCTGCAGTTTTCAGGACTCTCTTCATTCCCATCATTACCACTGCAGTCTTTAAGCAGCAGCAAGTTTGCTGTCCTTTCCTCGGTATGCAGCACTACGGCATCCTCTGGGATTGACTGCTTTCTGGAAATCAGCTGGCCATAGTCAGAGACGGGCCGGGGTCTCAAACGGCCACTTCTTCTTCTTGGCTTGACGGTGGATGTTTCTGTGGAAGCCGCGGCTGCATCTGTGGGTGATGTAGACGATATAGGCGACTCTGGGAGCGATGCTGGGGAGATAGGAGGTGTGCTGCTGGTTGTCGGAGAGACTTCCTCTGCTTGGAGAAGCGCTTCTCGTCCTTGCTGGTCTGATGTCACCTATGGATCAAAGGGAAAAGTTCAAACCTTAACAAGGGCAATGATATCGACTTTCCCCTGTTCAATAACCCGCGCTGTACAGAGATGTAGAACATCATGTCTGCTGGTAAGAACACCTGTTAATCAGAAACAGAGCAAAAAATTGCACTACAAGTCATAAAAGTGACACATAGAAACAACTGTTCTGGTTGAATCTGAGTGCTGAAGTGCAAGAATCAGTGCAGAGCTATTTACATAAACTTTATCAGGATTCTCAGGAGAAACTTGATTATCGTGTGAAAGGATTCTTGTTCACACAGTCACTGACTCCACATATTGAACACAATCGACCCCTGTGCTAATCAAGTTCAAACAAGAACTGCAACAGAAATTGCACAAATATTCCACGATTAAATGTTATCACATTGTCTGCATGTCAACAAGCACTGTATACGTAACTGTCAAATATTGGCTAATGGTTACTCACTTGGAAATTACTGCTCTAAGTCTTTTAGTCAGTCAGCAAAACCAAACCTCACCTCTTGCTTTTCTCGATCTGAGTCCGGTCCCCGGCATATACACTGGAAAGGAATGCAGTTCACCAGTACCATTGTGAACCCCACACAAACACAGAAACAGGCCTGTGGTCCCAAGGCCAAGTCCCTAAATCCCTTGGAGGCCAGTAAAAGTCACTTGATTCCTAAAGTAAACAAATCCGTTTTCCAGGTCATCTTGAGAGAGAAAATCCCACTATTAAACCAAAACACGTTTTACTAAAATTATGTGTTTATGGCTCAGTCGACTTGGTGGTGCTGTTAGCTGTCCCAGGCCCAGCGTTCATGGCGCTGGACTTTGATCCACTGGGCTCCATCTAGAGAGAAGGGGGAGCGATTGCTGTACTCCGGCATAGCCGGCTACCCTCCCACAGCAACAGGACTATGGAGCTGTTTTGCGCAAGGGCCACTAATCATAAACAAAGCCTAATCATTAACTCTCTCTGCTCCTTCAGTGTGACTGGTAGCATTAAACAGCCGGTTTAAGCATGTGACTTCTGCTACAGCAGAAGTCAGAAATCAAAGACAACTGACAGCAAAAGGAGGGTAAATCAAAGTTTTGACTGGGACATTATTTATTTGACACTCTAGGAGACTTTGAACTACATATTCACAGTTTTTTTTAGCATACGTGCACCGTACTGACAAGTGTCACGTCAACATGAGAACTTATCTTAATAGGCCAGAATCATGCCAGACTCAAAGATCACTTCAAACTGAGAGGAGTGGTATTTCATTTCCAAAGACAAGGGTCAATGCCAATCAGCTGGGTAACTGGCATCTATTAAGGATCACGCTGTTCTGTATGATAAGAGATACAAGCTTTCCTGTAAATCTTTCATTTCTCGCCATCCTAATGACTTCTAATCCCATGCTTCTGTATGTATTGGTAAAGGGTACTGCTGGTGTGAAACATGTTGCACTTTTGTTGTCTTTTAGCAGCAGTACATTTTATTAATTTGTAAGCAGTGAGATGCTCTGTAATCAAACAGGTCAATTGCATCCTAGCTTGATGTAATTTTTCTATCAGAATATCTCGTGTGTCAATGAGCAAGGAAAATGAGACAGAAACAGTGACTGCAAAATGAGAAATACCCCTATAGACTATGTGCAAAGAAAATTGATTATTTCACATCAGACTCATCTTTATGCATGATTTGCCATCTTACCTCGTTTGGTAGTGAGTTTCCCTCAGTCTGCTCTTGTTGTTGTGAAGGTTCTGTTTGGCTGAGTATGGATGATTCCCATTCAACCATCTGTTTATAACCACTTGTCGTGGCTACAACCTGCGACTCAAGATGAGCAGAGACACCAGGTGAAATCTGCTCTGTTGTCTCTGGGGGCTCCGAGGTAGGAGGGCTCATAATAACCTGATGCGGCTGTGGGTTGACATCGTGTTCAGGCTGGTGATGAATCAGAAGAGTGTGTTCGACAGACATGGCCTGAGCTGTGGCAGGCATTGGTCGGCGCTGCCGCTCATTGGTTTGGAGGCAAGGCACACGGCGGGAGTAGTTGTCATGGAGACGGCTCAAGGGCGACATGGGAGATGCAGAGGTAGGGCTGGGGGAGGGACTTCTCCTGCGTCGGACAGTTAGGTCAGTCATGCTGCCGACTAGCTTCAGCATCGGTCCTTTGGTCTTCACTGGGCTCTTCCCGCGGCTAGGAGCGTGTCCCTGCAGGTCCACAGAGGAGGCGCTGGCAGCCCTTTGGATGCTGGATGTCCCATTTGATGTGTTAGTCCTCTGGGAGTCTTCCTGTAGGGAAGGAGGGCCTGGAGATGGGGCTTTGCGTCTAAAAGGTGCCTTAAATATATGAAGGTTTTCTGCACTTTTGCTCAGTCTGCTCAGCACCGTCACATTTGTGTTTCCATTCATGCTCTCCGTTTGGACATTGAAATTAGATGTCTGATCTGGTTTCTGTGTGGTACCTACAGCTTCATTTGAGTTTCTTCCTACTTGCCTCCCATTCCCAATGTCAAGTAGAGAGATGCGTCCTGCTCCATACGCTCTCCTTATACTTCTGGAGAATCGTGAGTTGCGTGTGAGGCCATCTCCTTCATTTTCCTCATCATCATAGTCCTCAATATCTGAACTGTATTGGTTCATCGCAGCCAACTTTTGCTCCCCAAAATTTCCATTAGACACATTATATCCTTCTGGAACCTTTAAATGATTTGCTGCATCAGCTAGACCTGATTCAGCATTGTTCACAACTGTGCCATTAGCTGTTTCCTGATAAGATAAAGGTACATGTTCTCCATCGTTACTTGCTGCCCCTCTACTCTGAATGCCTTGAAGCACAGATGACTTTAGCTTTTTGAAGGAGTCCATAACGCCCAAACCTGGAACTCCTGCCCACGACTGGGGGTTGCTGTTGCCGTCATTGCTGTGGGCTGTGGTTGGACTGTCAGCAGTTGGATTGTGAGCACTGACAGGGCCCTTCCTTGAATTAGAAAAAAGCCTCATAATTCTTGAGGAGGAAGGCTTTCCTTCAGGGTTGGACCAGGCGGAGGAGTTGAGGCCATTCAATCTGCTCTCTTCAGCGTGAGGCCCTGCACTTATCGGCTGGACCTGGGAGCTACATCCAGACAGGAGATAAGGGACTGAACTTCTGTCAGCGTAGCTCTGGTTTGGATATATATCACTGAGGGGTCTGCTTCGGAGAAGTGGGTCAGCCTTTGAGTTGTGGAGGCACGGGAGAGGGTCTTCACTTGTGGATAAGACCCTGTCCTTTTGTTCAGCCTGCAAAACAAACAGAGCTGAAATTAATGACCTTTGCATGTTGCATTATGGAAGAATTGTTGGCATGAAGAATTTAATAACTGATCAAATTAGAGGAGATCAGGCTGATTCAAATGCCAGGCATACTCGAAAATAAAAAAGGGCAGTGACAGTAATATTTTTTTTAGAAGCCTTTGAAAAATAGCTGCTGAGAAAACATTAGTATGTTAAAGGATAAGCATGCTCAACAGAGTGGGAGCTTGAAAATCAACTATTGTGTGCTTACAGTCCATTGTCCTCTGTGTTTGGATGTAAGAAACGAGGAAAGGAGGGAAGACACAGATAAACAGAGAGATGAGCGTCCCTCAGTGTGTACAGGGTCCAGAGGGCTAAGACATTTTACTGAGAACACTATGTGTGTTTGTCCTTGGTGCTGTATTTCAACGTCCAAGGAGAGCTGAGGCCCTGGCTGGGGTGGTGGTGTTGGTGCTAAGTTCAGCTTTATGTGTGTGTGATTCAGGGCAGTGGCTAATGCAGCTGAGGCTTTGAAGTGGGGCTTTGTGAGCGTGACTAAGCAATGAAGCTTGCTAATCCATTGTGATTAATGCAATAAATTGCCCAGTTTTCCCCAGATTAAATTTAAGATGAGGTGATGGTGAGGAAGAGGGTTGTGTGGTCTTTAAATCAGTAACACTTTTCCACTTACAACACATCACAGTCGCTCCTTGTTGGTGACTGACTGACTTCAATATTCTAAAACAAAACCTTTTCTTTCAATTTATCCAAAGAAGGAATTTAGATGTATTTCGTTCATTTACTTCAGTAAAGGTAGCGATATAACCTTGCAAAAACACTCCACTACGAATAAAAATCTTGCTTTGAAAACATGACTTGAGTAAAAGTATGAATAATCAGCAAAATTTACTTAAGTATGAAAAATAACAGTACTTATTCTGCATAAAAATGTTACCAGTCAGTGTTTCACTATTATGATATTTTGGGATTAATATTACTTCTGAATTAATGTGTATATTGCATTTTGCTCATTTTTAAGGCTGACCTAAGTTTAACTTCATATACTGTTGAAGGCTTTAATCAGCAATGCATTGTATTAGCAACTAAAAGCTGTCAGACAAATGTAGAGGATTAGAAAGGACAATATTTGTCTTTCAGGTGTAGTGGAGCAGAAGTTTTAAGTGGCATAAATGAGTACTACTACCTCAATTTCACACATAAGTACAGTAATAATAAATAATAAATAATATTAACTAATAAATGTACTTTGTTACATTTGGCCACTTAATTTATCCAAACATTTTCCACATTTTTCAGGCATACAAACAAATGAGATTGATGCAGTTTCTCTACAGAAACATTGTGTACATGCAGGTTTACATCCACATTTTCCTTCACAACGTCCCTGGATCAAGAGAAGACGGATTAGTTTAGCTAGCCTGTCATTTCCCATGGACTCTGTCAGAGAATAGCTCCCTAACTAGCATCCAAACATTCTATATTTGTCATTAAGACCTAGGATGATGCACCCGGCAATGATTAATTACAGTCATTATATTCATCATTATATCATTATCATTATATTCTCAGTCATACCCACAACACCCACATTTACAAGCAGAATGCAAACATATAGGTTGTTCATTAAAAAAAAAAAAATTCGTAATAAGCAGATGTAAGGACATATTTCATCAAGTACTGTACTGTATTTATTATTCTATTAATTATTAAACTAGAATATTCTTCCTATGAGCAAATATTTCACATCATGTGATATCAATGTCATTTATCATATGTTTATGTACCAGCATCCAGTTATGGATTTATAATTGTTCCAAAGTCCTGCTGACAGCTACATTACAGTGTATTGGAATCTAATCATTGCTCACATGCTGATTATTTCATATTTTTTGCAGGAAAGCTATCTTTGCAATAATGTCAATATTGTTTTAAGTATTACATTTTTTCTGTATCACTCAGTTCTAACAGACTAAAGGCAGTCTTCCTAAGGTTCGAAAGAAGCAGTCCCTCCAATTTTCACTGTGTGCACATGTAGGGAGTTGCAGGGATCCTGGAACGCTCCCATACTTCCCGCCCCCATGCATGTTCAGCAGCAGATGAGCTTTCTCAGTCAACCTCTCTGTGGAATCTGCTGTCACTTCAACCAGCTTGCTCCATCACACTGAACACTTATGTAAACACAGAGCCACCGCTGCCAAGCACCACTGCTGACAGACAGTAAACACCCCTCGTGAACAATGTGCTGCTTTCAAAGCTATGCTGAATTGTCTTCTTGTACTTTCTCCTCCATTGCCACGGAGGAATCACATTGAGCAACTGGAAAAAAAATATGACAGGATCAATTACTGCATCTACTTTCCAAGACAGAAAGATAGAAGATAGGGAAGGAATGTCTTCACATCAGGTAGCTTGATTTTGCTTTGAATGCTCACATTATCCTATCATCCGTTCTACCAATCCTTCAGTACCTTTATGCCTTCTCCCTGCAGAAGGCGCCAACTGGCCTGTGACAGTTGGCGTCTGCTAATTCTTGGCAGCGCCGCTAGTTAGCACCAAGCTGACAAAGGTGGTCATCGTTTCACGAGATGACAACACTGACTTTAAATGCCAACGATGAATATGCAATATGCCTTCATTTTCCAGTAACTCTACAGTTTGTTAAGCTCTGCGATTTTAAAGTACAGCTTTTAAGATGAGTGATGGCTTCAATAAATGTATTCCTATTTATTATTGTATTTCTAATCCACACTGACTGCATCAATCTCAATGACAATGTTAGCTTTGATGTGTACAATAAACAGACTTAAACTGTTGTGAAATGACAAGACTGCGAGCAAATCATACTCACCAATTGTGCAGTTTCTCTAAATATGAAAAACAATTCTTCCCTTAAGAGATAAAAATTAAAAGCATGGTGTGTAGCATTGA
>NW_007578289.1:72206-116526 GCF_000690725.1 Stegastes partitus
CAATGATAGGGAATAAATTAGCAAAAAAACTAACAAAAAAATCTATAAAATCAATCATTATTGCATGTACTACTTTCTACTTTAAGGCACTGTATTTGTATACTATCTACAACACATTCACAGTACAAGAACATGTTCAAAGGAACGGTACAAATATGGACTTATAAAAGCATTGTTCATCCTTTTTTAAAACTCTAACAAGTCTTTTAAACTCTCATCTTTCTTTCCTCTCTCCTTTTTACAGTATTTTTAGAAACAAATGATAAACTGTCCACAAACAATGTGCATACATTGTAGCATCCAGACAAATACTACTTACGTATATGTTAATATCACGCCCTACTGTCTGCGAATGTAGATAACTTTTGCGATGTTAACCTTTCATATTTGCTCTTGCTGCATACCAGGATCACTGCTTCTCTCCAGCTTCCTATTGCTAATCTGTGGATGGGAGCGGCACACTGGGGCCCTGGTCCAGAGTTAATTAAGAGCTCAGGGAGGAGTCCCCCCCCCACACACATGGCAGCCAGCTGGAGCCAGCTTCAGATTAGACTCCCAGAGACAAGGATGAACACGCATCCAGATACATAAACATGTATACAACTGCCAAAAGCAAAAATGCACTCCAAAAACACATGTGCAATTAGTGCAAGCATCTTTTTACATTGTCCTGCATCCACAGGTATGCGTGTGCATGTGTACTCAGTATGGGTGCACAGAACAGGGAGGAAAGCATTTAAATGTTTGACTCCCTTCCTGTTTGGCTAGAAAATCCATGCAGGCAGTTATGTAAGGAGTCATAAACGCATAGCGTTAAGTGAACTTCTGCCCACAGTTGCTCTCCCCACAGTTCACCTCTGCAGAGGTATGTCCTGCCTGAAGCGAGGATAAAACTCATTAGGCAAAATGAACTGAGAACTAAATCGAAAGACCACCAGACAGGCAATATCAAGGGAAAGTTATACTTTTCATTTTTGTTCTCTGGCTTAACTCTGAGGCAGACACAAGCACCCTGGAGCAACACTACCATTCCTTTGTAAGCAGTCACTTTACCAGTCTCCTGTTTGTCTTAATGAATGAAAGCTGTGACGAAGACAATCCTCTCCAGGAAGTCCTAACACAACACCCCACAGTGTTTTAAAGAACAGATTGGCTGATTAGCTAAATCAGCGAGTGTAAATAGGGTTTTGTGAAACTTAAGCTGAACATATGTTAAGTACAGGAGAAAAAGTTCACTGTATTTTCTCTTTCAGGTGCATGAGTTCACAATGGTTATTTTCTCACAAGTATATTCAGTTCTGATGCATGAATCCATATTTGAAGCATTTAAGTCTTGATGCTAGGTAGCCAACCTTACAGCCTGTCTCCACCCAGATGTGAAAAGTGTCAGCAGGTAGACTCTGAAGGAAATGTGAGGGAACAGTGTGTGGACGTGGGATTGTGTATAGCTTATTCCTCTTCCATTCCAGTAATAATCTGATTAGTAGAGCTTTACCAGTCTGTGTTCAGGACTGGTTTCATCTACACATGATAGCCTAATCGGCAAGATCGCTAGGCTATTCAGATATGACTGAGTGACACCCAAAGCTTGTAAACAGCACTTGATTGCAAGAGGCAATTGGGCCTGTGGGTACTCTACAGTTTCTAAAATAAATCACACACTACCAGTTGTCTGGACTATGTCTATACTTGTTCGTCATATGATTTGAAATACAAGGACAATATGTCTTGTCAGGTGAGTACACACTTTCCTGGTTAATGTCTCATATTTGTCCATGACCCAGTTCCTCATTTTTGATCTCGCAGAAAGAGGGAGAACGTGAGACACCACGCCTCTTTCTACAGAGCGTGGGAAGTACAGGTAGAGGCCAAATCAGGGAGTGCCACCACTCTCACACAGGCAGCCACTTACTCACCTGCTCTACTGAGGACTGTCACAGAGACAGACGACCAGAAATCTAATACCACGGAGCATACAAGGCTTAGTGAGCACAAAACACCACTGAGCCCCAATGTCAACAGCCTACAGTGCAACCTGACAGAGATGCCACCACAACCAAAAGAACGCCCTGTCAAGCTCAAAAACCATAATAGCAGAAAGGTAGTAAAGAGGATGGAGAAGGGAGGAAACTACTGTAGAATAAGTTCATAAACTACAGAAAGTCACGTTTTGTTTTGTATCATCTGGTGCAGAATCACTATTGAGCTTGGAACAAAAAGTGGCAAAGTGTACTGTTATATTGCAGTCATATAGTCCTGCTGTAAAATAATATAGTTTTGGGGCATCGTAAATCAGAGGACTCTGACCCGCACAGGAGTGTTTAACACTCAAGAACTTAAGACACCTGATTTTACCCCTAGCAAAAAAAGTCTATCTGGGGAGCCATGAAAGCAAGTTTAATTAATTGGACGTAAACTCCAACAAGAAGTGTAGCTCAGTTAGTACCTGCTGAGACTGAAGCAGAGTCTGAGAACAAGGAGCTACGAAAGGAGATTATATTGACTAGTTTTCTAAGCTCTTAAAGAACTCGGCCAAACTGCTTATTTATTTCTGCATTAATTAACTTTCTTTGGCCATAAAGCTCTTTGTAGTTAGTTGCCCTCCACCCCTCCTTCACCAACTCTCTGCACAGCCTGGCATCTCCCACATCACTATAACAACCACGGCTGTAATGCACCACAATAACCCCCCCTGGTCCCATTTCAAACAAGAACACAAGAGGGAAAATCACTGCAACTGTAAGGCGACCCTCTGCTAATATAAATAATTTAAATGAATGGGATTCATTTTATCACTTGTAGTAGCTGTCTTGGGGAATACAACTAGAGGTACTTAACAGAAACACCAAAACTTTTGCTCACCCTGCTCATGGTCGCTGATGTTGTCCTCCTGACCTTTATTCTCTCATCAACAGAGCAGCTGGTTCCTTATTTATCCATAGTGAAGCAGTTTCTCTGACTCCCAGCGGCTTGCTGCCTCGCACTCCTCCCGCAAAAACATGTCGGGCACAAAAAAAAAGCCCGACAAGTGCGCTTCCTCTTGCTAGTTACCCCGCAACATACTGAGACAAATGGCTGGCTGACTTCTTAGAGACACTGGGCTAGCAACTGGAGCTAGCTTACGAGGCTCACTGATAAACTTCTAAATTACGCAAGCTCTGCGGTTTCTAATTTCACTTTCTCGAACCGGCAAAACCCGTTGCTAGTCAAGTCAGAACAGAAATAAATACCGAATAATGCAATATCTTCCGATGTGACTCAGGAGACGCTCATATATCGCTGTTAATTCCAGTTAAAAGAAGTCTTTCTTGGTGGATTGAGCTGGCGAGCATCATTAATGCACTTGTTGCAGTGTTTGCAGGGGGGCGGGGCTTCGAGAGGTTACGATCGAGGTTACTGGTTGACCGCAGCGTGACCATTCGACTCTCAGCCAATCAGAAGCCGGAAAGTGAGGCCCGTAACCGCAAAAGCCACGCCCACATACAAGGCTCCTTGAATGAGAGCAAAAAATAGAAAACACACAATGCTGCGCCTAGCTTCCTGCGTGTCTTTGTTGACAGAAAAAGACTGGGCCTTCCAGTTGGTGTTGCACTGTCTTCCTCGTATCATGCCATGACAATTAATGTCACGAGTATTTCTGCTTGCAGGCCCATCCCCGAATACCAGAGCAAGAAACAGGATGATTTAGTGACTTCTTTATGTAGTACAGTAAACAGGCGAGAAGAGAAAACAATGCAGACTTAAGCTCTGCAGTTTCACCAAGTTAATACGATCTGTCAACCTACAGTCTGATTTTGACATACATTCCAGTCGAATTAGATGTTCAAATACCAGAGGAAGAAACAGGATGACGTAGTGACTTCTTTATTGTAACACAGTGAACAGACTAGATGAAAAAAACAGCAATACAGATTTAATATTTGAGCACTTCCATTGGGTTAAAATCTTTTTTTTAACGTTCAGGCAGATTTTGACACATTTCGATAGTTGTATGTTCAACCACCGGAGGATGAAACAGGATGACTTAATGACTTTTTGATTATAAAACAGTGAACAAGATACAAGAAGAAGAAGAAGGGGAAGACGAAGAAACCAACAAAAAATGTATTTAACCTTTGCAAACTTTTTCCTGTTAATATAATTTAACTTAAAGAAAAAAAAACCATCAATACAGATGTAATATTTGAACATTTTGACTTGGTTAAATATATATTTTTTTAACTTACAGGTTGAATTTGACGTACATTTCAGTAAAGTTATATGTTTAAAAACTAAAGGAAGAAAAAGGATGACCGAGTAATTTTGTTGTTCTTATACAGTAGACAGATGGAAAGCAAAACAATGCAAATTTAACCTTTGCACACATTCTCCTATAGTTGATAACATCTTTGAACTTACTGGCTGATTTCGACATACATCTCAGTACGTTTACATGTTCAAATACCAAAGGAACAGACAGGATGAGGTGCTTCTTTATTGTAACACGATAAAAAGGTTAGAAGAAAAACAAAACAAATACAATGCAGATTTAACGTCTGCAAACTTTCTCCTACTTAATATATTATTAACTTACAGGCTGATTTTGACATACATTTCAATAGATTTACATGTTCAAATATCAGAGGAAGAGACAGGATGACATTGGGACTTCTCTACTGTCAGGCAGTAAATAGTCAAACTTGTCACACGTCCATTTCAGAGTTATGTGTTCAAATACAAGAGGAAAAAAACAAAAGTGACCTACTGTATGCTGCCCTTCTTTATCATAAGACAGTAAACAGGCCAGGAGTACAACTATGCAGATTTTACTTTTGCACATTTTCATCTTAATAATATCACTTTTGAACTTACAGGCTGATGTTGACTTAAAGTTCAGAAGAATCACATGTTCAAATACTACAGAAAGAAACAGGATGAACCAGTCACTTCTTTATTGTAAGGCAGTAAAGAGTTTTGCACACTTTCATTACATATGGTTGATTAAATTAAATAATATTTGAATATACAGGTAAATTTTTCCATACGTTTTAGTATAATTACATACTACATTACCAGATTAAGTGAAAGCACGAGTTTGGGACTTCTTTTTATTTTAAGACATTAAACAGGCTAGAAGACAAAAACAATGTAGTGAAACTTTGCACTCCTTCATTTCTGGGTAATATCATCTTCGAACTTACAGGCTGATTCTGGCAGCAGAATTACATGTTCAAATACCAGAGAAAGAAGCAGGATTACTTAATGACTTCTTTATTGTAATTTATTAAACTGGCTAGAGAAAAAAAACACAACACAGGCTTAACCTTTGCACACATATTTCATCTGGTTAACATCACATTTGAACTTCCAGGCTGATTTTGACATCCATTTCAGAAGAATTATATCTTCAAAGTCCTACAAGAAAGCAGATCTGACTGGAGCCTATCCCAGCTGACTTAGGGCGAAGGCAGGAAGGCAGGGGACACCCTGGACAGGTCGCCAGTCTATCTCAGGGCTGCATTTAGAGACAGACAACCAAGCACACTCACATTCACACCTATGGACAATTTAGAATCACCAATTAACCTCAACATGTTTTTGGACTGTGTTGGAGGAAGCCGGAGAACCTGGAGAGAACCCACGCTGCACGGGGAGAACATGCAAACTCCACGCAGAAAGACCCCGGTGCCCCCACTGAGACACGAACCGGCGATCTTCTTGCTGCGAGGCAACAGTGCTACCAACTGCACCACTTTGTAGTCCATCATTAATTCATTCATATTAAAAAGTATTTCTTGTAGTAACATTTGAACAACCTCTAAGGGTAGCTTAATGTATGATAACAAACTGTGTTTTTAAGCTTGTCATTTGTTTCGCAGTTAGAATTATAATCAGCCAAATTACAATTGCCAAGCAAGTGTAGAAAAGTATATTTCCTTTTGAAATATATGAGAGGAGATATAGTAAGAAACATAAATTAGATTATTCGGAAGCTAATTACAATTTTTCAAATTTGTACAATATATAATAATGTACTTTATTAACATTTGCTACAACAGAATATAAAATTAACCATATTTCAGT
The DNA here is from genome assembly GCF_000690725.1 of Stegastes partitus. Classification (NCBI taxonomy): domain Eukaryota; kingdom Metazoa; phylum Chordata; class Actinopteri; family Pomacentridae; genus Stegastes; species Stegastes partitus. The sequence continues at coordinate 78,270 of NW_007578289.1, forward strand.
GGCAAATTGATCTCTATTGGCTGATTTCTATTATTAAAAGTATTTTATTATTTCTAATACCAGTAGTTATAAATGAATGCATGGTGAATTAAGTTCCAAATATTATGAACCCTGAAAATGTAGTGTCATCATCTTCATCAGCAAAGAGCCCATTGAACAGCTCTCCTCCAGCCACCTGCAGCCACACCTTATCCCCCACCCCCAGGTGCAGCACAGCGCCCCCTGCTGCCTGGTCCTCGCTGCTCTGGTAGTTATCCGTGGTGTGGATGATTTTTGCCCCATTCTTCACCAGGGCCACTTTCACATTTCTGGAAAATACAGTGATGTGGTAGGTGAAGAAGTAAGCACCTGCCACGGAGCATGTGAACCTTCCTGTTTGCATACTGTAGTGATTCTGTTCATTGTAAATAATCTTGTCAAACCGGATTGGTGCATTTGCTGCCGGGAGTTTAGATTGAGCCGTGAGTCCCACAGAAAAGGCACTTTTAGGGATAATAAGTGCGTCTCCCTTTTCACCCATATCGCCCTTCTCACCTCGAGACCCTCTATCCCCACGGTAGCCTATATTTCCTTTGTGGCCTGGAACACCTAGTTCCCCCTTAGGGCCCGGCTTGCCTGGGGGTCCTAGTGGTCCCTGAATGCCTCTGTCGCCTCGCAGGCCAATTTCTCCCTTTGGACCCTCTGGTCCAGGTGGCCCCAATTCTCCTTTGGGTCCTTCGGGTCCAGGCAGCCCAAGCTCTCCTTTATTTCCTTTCAGGCCAGTGGGCCCTTGCACTCCTTGGGGCCCCATTTTTCCAGGAGGCCCTCGTTCTCCATTATCACCTCTTTTTCCTTTGAGCCCTGCTGGGCCAGTTGCACCTGTAGATGGCAAGCACACATTAAGCTTCCCTATCTCTTAATACTCAGTGTTCACAATTCAGCACATACACATCCAGAGAGATACGGGAAATATATCAATAAACTGTATTAAAATGTGCAAATAAAGGATGTGCAGCTGGTATATACAGACGTGCATATTCTAACGCAGGACATTTTAGGGAAAGTTTAGTGGGGCAGGTTATTCTTTAGTTACATACCAAGCTCCCCTTTGTCTCCCTTGTTGCCATCATTTCCTGCTGGTCCAGCTGGGCCAGTTTCACCTTTAAATGGATGATTAATGAATTCAAATGTTATTGCAAATTGTGAAGTAGAAGTTCAAAACATGTAGGTTTACTTTAAAGCTCTTTTAAGCTTACCTTGATCACCTTTGTCACCTCTGAGTCCATCTCGGCCGTCTCTCCCAGGTGCACCATTGTGTCCAGGATCCCCCGGTATTCCAGGGTGCCCGCAAACACAGCCTTTACTTTGGGTTTCTTCCACTGCAACACATCTGGCCACCAACAGAAGGAACAGTAGAGTCGCCCCAAACCTTATCTGCAACATTGTGCCTCATGCACCTGTCTGACAAGAACTAATGTCACACGATGTAAAAACTTTTAGATTCAAAGAAGTTCATGCCAGGGCATAGCTCGTCGCATTACTACATGTGTAGCTCAGCAGCTCACATGCAACATTAGAAGTGCACAAGACACTAAAAGACAAGCAAGACCTCAACCAAAGAAAACATAAGCTTCAGGCAAGTGTGACCTCAGACCTCTCAAAGCCGTTTCATTGGCCTGAGTGTTTTTGGTTTACTTATTGAGTCTGCCTCGTCCGTTGCACATGACCTGTGCCCCTTCAGATGCTTCTCCCTTCCAGTTGTGGGTAATTATAAGCTTAGCCTCAAAGTGCATGTGAGGATCAGACATACAGGAGGCCACATAGTTTTTACATGAGCTGCTTTCTTATACAACACAGCAAACAGGATGTTAACCTTAAGCAAATGATTACAAATGGTCACTTGACATATTCATGGCAGAATATCACATTTCTTGATTGAGCTATAAAAATATGACATTAAGAAGGGCTGCATGTATTAGCTGCACTGCAATGGGCTCTGTACTGGATGCTAATAGCAAGTTGAAATGTTAATTCATGCATGCTTTTCTCATATGTGATATTTAAAATGTCAACAGTCAAGAACAATTGACCTCATAAACTGGATCACTGGCACAATATGTAATCTTTTGTGTTTATTTTAATGATAGTACCTCCCCTCAGATGTTATCTAGCTGTTAGATCCTTATGTTAACCATGTTTACAGTGGATATGTGGTCACTGAATTTCCATTGGCTGATAAAAAAAAAAAAAAAAAAAACGGAAAACAAAAACAACTCCAAAAAAACTGTGCATTTTAATGCCTTACAAATATTTATGGCAGTTCTGTTGACTTCTGTTGTTTTCTACGCCCTTCACAAAGCTAAGATCAGCTATTTAACAGCTCTACCGGAGCTAGGACGGATTTAATATCTCACTCAAAGTCACCCGGCAAGGCAAAGGTTTGCAGGCACACAGGCTCGAATGAGGAACCAGCATCCTAATCATTATGCTGTGCTGCGAGCACTTTATTAGATTGCGTACAGTGAGGAGAGACGAGAGGGATGGGCGCGAGGGAGGGGCTGGAACATAAAACCAAGATAAGAAAAAAAACACAACAAAACACCCCCCCGATACTGAGCATACAGCATCCAGCCCTGACGTCTTCATTATCAAGACACTCCAACTTGCTCATAATACAGACTGACGCAAATATATTTTCTCATACTTTATTTCTTCAAGAATTCTTCTTACAAGCTTCCAGATATAAATATATTTAAAAAATATAAACATAACTCACATAAAAGTGCACATTCAAGCAATGTATTTTACCTGACACCAGAAATGGAAACTTCACTGTCATACATGTTGCAATACTGCACATTTACTTGCTTGTTTTACACAATGTAGACACAGTATGGACAAATATATAATCTAACAAATAACAAGGGCATGGCTCAGAATGAATGACACTCATTTATAATTTCAGGCCAGTATATCAGGACCAAGTCTTTGTAGTCCCATAACCAGGCACAACGTGAGGTTGATTTGGTTACAGAGGATGCTGCAACAAGTCGTCAGACAAGATAGCAGAGACATCGTCAGTCATTGAGTTCCATTAGGTTTAAGGCTAAATAATAACAACCTAGTAACAGACCATCATAAAATGACCAGAGTAAATGTAAATAAATGTATACATAAATATAAATACATCGCATACCGCATGCTGTAACAGTGGATTACAGTATTTCTGTACATATTTGTAAAATACTGATGGCTTGTATAGAAATCAAAATCTTCATGAGACTGAAGTAATGTGGAATGACTGAGCTCCACATTAAGTAAACAACTGAACATGGAAAGTAAGAAAACAGAGTTAACATTGCTAGAAAGGGTACAGCACATGACAACAGGGACGAGGGGAAGAGGAGAGCTTGAAGAAGGAGATCTACAGTATCTGACATCATTCTTTTAGGGTGTGGATAGAACACTCTGTCTGGCAAAAGCAGCAATTCCAGGGAAACTGAGGTTAACATGGCAGGTGCTACATAGCGTAGGAAAGATTTGGGGCTACAACATTTGTGGTATTAGTAGAAAATAAGGTCTGGAAGCAGGGGAACGGGTTAGCTAGTAAGTGGTCTACATGATCTGACGGTGCATACCATAGCCTGTCATACCAGATTGGGAAGCCCCGCGGTTGCTGCCCATTTGCAGGCCAATCAAACTCTGTCCTTGACGCAGCTGCTCTTCGGTGAACTCTCGTCGATACCCCTGGGCTTTCCTACACACATAAAAAAAAAGATATACACAGTGAAGTAGGGAGATTTGTACACATAAAACACAGACAGAGATGTAATTGTGAAGACATGAAGCTCATGTGTTACAGGGAGGTTTTTATGCACCTGTGAAACCAGTCTCGGTCACCCCTGTATTGACCGTCGTCCTTTGTGACTGCAACGCTCCCCAGAGCCATTAGGGTCCTTTGCACTGCTGCCATGTCCTTTCCTACAGCCAGAGTATATTGTAGTGACATGTAGATAATGACCATTTAAAAACCAATGTGAAAATGAGTTAAACCTCAACAGGAGTGGAGTAGAAATGTAAGCAATAAGTAGCTGATTTGTGCGATCATTTACCTTCCCAGAGGTCCACAGTTTGAAAGATGTCCGTGGTCGTGACTCCATAAGCTTCTGCTGCTTGCAAGAACTGGGAGATCTTCTCCATTTGTTTAAAGGCCATCTGGGTCTCTGGGATCTTTTTGATGGGTTCCTTTCCTCTGGGATAGAGGCTGTTGATGAGTCTACAGAGAATCTGAGAGAAAAAAGGTCAGAAATTTGTCTTGATCGTATTTGGCTGACACACTGGCCACAACATCCTAAAGACAGGGTTCTTAAAAGAATAATTCACCCTGAGACACTTCTATTGGCCATGCCTAAATGCCCTACTCAGTATTTTTGGAGTGTGTAATATTCCAATTAGTACCTTTCACTGTTTATTTCTACTTCTGCCACTGCTGTGACACATTACCAAGAATAACTGTTTAGATGCCCGTCAAGAAGGGGCATGACAACTCCTTTGTATTTGTTGTAAAAGCTGAGAGCTTCTAATTGACAAAAAGTATGAATCACTTTGGCAGATGCAATGTCTTTTGGCTGCACTGCATTATTGCTGCTGAGTTAATTGTTGGTGCAGAAAGATTTGTCTGCCTTGCCTATGATGGATCTTTCTGAATGATTTTTTTTTTTTACCATTTGAGTCAGCTACAGTGTCAAGCAGAAAGACAGTGCAGCACAGTGCAGGGTGCATTTTATAATTAGTCGTTAATTAGCTCGTACAGCATTTTCAATGTGATGAGGGGAGTTTTTGTCAGAGACTTCCAGAATTACTGCAAAGCAACATCTACAACAGCGAGCAATTTTAAATGAATTACTTGCCAAGAAAGACTTTTTAGTAAGACAGTAATCTTTCTGCATTATCAGATGGATCGTTCTTTGAGCTACAAAATATTAGTATAATAACCGGATTTCCAAATATAACAAGCTTTAAGGGAAGACGAATGTCTTAGTAGTGTAACCTAACACCAATAATATTTACTGACGGTTTAAAAATAAGTACGCACATAAATCGAGTTACTTATTTTAGCCTTTGTTACTCTGTGGGCTCTTTAAATCTGACAGAGCTGGTTAATCTACTATATTGCATCTTTAATAATTCAATAGTAGCTTCTATTTTCAGTAGTAAGGCACTGCAGCTACTCACTGTTCCATCCATGAGCCACTTCTGGAAGTTCTGCTTGCCCGACTGTGGTTTCTCCAAGTTTCCCCCACACTGTGCAACTATCCAGTCCACCAGCCGCTGCTCCAGGTCGGGGTCATACTTCTGGTCAATCTTCTCCTGCACCTCCCGGCTCAGGCCATAGCTGGGCCCTCTGTTCGCCATGGTGGGTCTCCCGACAATCTAGTATACTATAGGTAGTGTGCAGGTTCCCTGCAGAGAACAAATAATGCATGTCAGGTTGAAATAGCATTAGTCTGTAACAACCTGCTACTCTGATATTATGATGTTGCAGTAATAGATCCCATGTTGTAAATTAACTACTTTTAGCCACTATTTTGGTTTGGCTACAAATAAAATCTGCAGCATGACCCAAACATCTCTGAAGAAAAGCCCCCCAAAAAGCAGCTTTTGCTCTCTCTAGCAGCACCTGTCCCTCTTACAACCCAGGAGCATCTCTGGAGGCTGTAGCAGAGAAGGGTGTGGTCCACTGGCTGCTGTCCCGGGCAGGGACAAGCCCTCTTATTGCTATGGCAACTATCAAGCCTGTTTCCTGCACACTGATGCGCGCTGTGAGATCTTGGTTCAAGTGTGACCTCCAGTAGGCAGGCAGCTCGACGCGAATTAAATAATCAAGTGGATTTTCAGAAAGTTTACTATCTCATAAAGCATGCATTAATACAGTGGACAACAGCTCATATTTGGCTATATTTAGCCTGCAATATTGTTTAATTAAATTACGTCAGCCCCCTCTGACGCATACAAAAGGTTTGTGTTAACTCCTGACTTGGTTGTCTGCAGTGCATCTCTGTCAGAGCGCAGGACTTGGACTTAAATTCAGTAAATCCAATTAAAGTGGCTCCATCTAATAAAACGACGCCACATTGATGCGCATTCTGCAACAACGCGAACATTTCAACAAACCAACTGGCCAAAGCTCGCACAGTAGCATGCGACACTGCACCGTTTGCGTAAATATGAAACCCCACATGCAGCCAAAGCAGGTTTTTTTTTATTTATCGAGGAATAACTGCGTGCACTTACTACAAGAGGAGACGGCGCTCAGATTCGTCCCGTGTTAATTCCGCTGAGCTGGGCAGGGCTGAGGATGCTGAACTGCTGAAGCATCCATGAAACGCAGCACAAGCGCGTCGGACCAGACTGGATCTCACTTTGTCCGGGAGGGGCGAGTCACTGTTTTATATGGCAGCTCGTCCAGGAGGGGTCCCTAGAGACTCTCCGCGCTGAATGCGACGTGACTCCGCTCCCGGACACTGGTCACTGTAGTGCACGATCAGCTTTATGCAGAAACGAGTGACCCCTCAGCCAGCAGAGGCACACGATGGTGTCAAATAAATTCAAATGCTTTCATCTATAGTATGGGACATCACTCTATGCAATATAACCACCTCCTCCTTCCCCCTGTTTTTCTTTTTTTACATGATCATAACTGGTAAACTTACAGCTTAGTGACTTGCTTATTGCCACATAAGTCTATGCAGTCTTGTGTTGGTAGCTGCTTTACACTCTTGCTCTCCCTTCTGACTTTATTATTGTTCATTAGGCTTCTACACAGGACTTATTGTTCCTTACAACTATCTCTTAGATTTCCTAATCAGAACCATTTCTCATCGCTTATTGAATTTGCCTTGTTTTGTAGCAGATAGAAGCTGTAGCTGAATACAGACGGTGTTCTGCCTCATTTTATGCGACTACATGGTAACACAAAAAAAATGTGGGATATTTATTTCCAAGTAAACAAATAAGCAACATAGTAAAACACCACCATATGCAACGCCTTTTCCTGCCATCTCTCTTGACTGGATTACAGTTGTCACGCTGCCATATATTGACATTTGATGTTTTTAGTTCAGACATACAAAACGACTGACTACATAGCTCAGCCATAAGTTAAAGGTCACTGCTGCAGTTAAGTGGATTTGACGGAGATAAGTGGTTGGTTTCGCCCCATTGAGCGCAGTGCAGCTAGTGGCCAATTACATGTTAATAATCAACAGTCTAGTGGGCCCATTGAGCCGGCCTCTCTGTGGCTAAAGGCCAACAGGTATGGGGAGTCATGTAACAGAATGTTCTGCTAACAAAAATAAACCTCCGATGGCTGTAGCCTAAAGCCCCTGATGATTTCTCCTCACTGTAGATTCTACTCAGAAAATTGTATTATTGTTTAGTGTTTTGTTCTTGCTGTGGAAGATCCAAATTTCCCAATCTTTTTTTTTTCTATCCATTTAGGTAGGATGGTGATTTGAGTTTGGTCCAGGTTAGTGTTTTAAACATTTACAGCTAAAGAAATATTTAAATAGATAAACCTTCACTTTCTTAGCTGCCAGAAGAGTTTAAGTTTCTGTAACACAGCACTTCCTACAATTGTAAACACTCAGACCTTCAGTTTTACACATGCAATCCACTTTGTTTGCATTTTAATATCAGTGGCACTCTTGTCTTATTTCAGTTATTCTTCATCAGCACAAAGTATTGAGATAGTTGTGTTTTCTGTGAGTGCAACTTCACAGACTTGAGACCTGCACTCTAGTGTGCAGAGCTTTTATTGGCCAAAACGGGTGAAAAGTGATTAAAAAGGCACAGGAAAGCTGTGTGTCTACTTAAAGGTGGAGGGGAAAACAGCCAAACAGTAAGAACGACGGCAGAGACAGCAGCACTGGCAGACCTAAAAACGGCTGACCAACATAACACTCTATACAATAACCGGAACACATAAAAATGCAACCTGAAGATATAAGGGAACAGCTAGCAGGAGAGCTCCCTTTCAACATATTTTTCACTGTAACGGCATGTTGACATGATGACAGGTGAAGTACGGGGAAAAACAAGAGATGGATAAAAGGTCATATTTGGCAGAGAAACATGCCGGTGTTTGGTAATTTCCTTGAGGGTTGACTTCCCAGTTAACACAGTCATTCTTTTTTCATCTCATGACCCTCTCAGGCTCTCTCCACTATCCCTTACTCAGACCAAAGTGGTCAGCTTGTCTATGAGATCGTCAATAGTGTAGACCATCAGTTTGATGTCGTCTTTCTCAGACATGCGGTGCTGGCCGTGTCGCCGGAGGATGACATCCACATCCGGGCTGAGGACGCGCTCTGCAACTTGCATGGAGATGTGCCAGGGGACGTCCTCATCTTTGAGGCCATGAATGAGCCGTACAGGGCAGGTGATGGGGATTGGACTCTGGAGCACACAGTGATTTTCTGCCTCACGAAGAAAGTCCATGTTGAACTTGTAAAGACCCTCCTCTGAATGTTTGGTGGGCACTGTCCACTCCCCTTTCTCCTCAAACTCCTTGCGTATCTGTGCATGTAAACATGGAGACATCTCACTAAGAAAAATGCAATGTATGCAAAAAAATTAATTAAATGACAAAAATTAACATATATGACAATATTACATGTCCCTACTTCGAGTGGAAGAGTGTTGAATGCTGTGACAAGGTGATCAGCTGCAGTGGAGATGCCCACCAGTGCAGCAGTCTTCTCTGGTCTTGCAATGGCTGCTAGCAGCATGAGCCAACCACCTATACTGGAGCCCACGAGTATCTGCAAGCAAGCAAAAACACCATGAATCAACTGTTAAATATAGGGAGCAGATTCATGGAAAACTTCATTCTATTAAGACAACAGCCGACTGTTATTGTAGAAACAGTCAACAACAATCCGTCCATTATCTATACACCGCTTAATCCTCACTGGGGTCGTGGGGGGCTGGAACCTATCCCAGGTGACTTAGGGTGAAGGCAGGAGACACCCTGGACAGGTCGCCAGACTATCACAAGGCTACACTTAGAGACAGACAACCAAGCACACTCACATTCACACCTACAGACAATTTAGAATCACCAATTAACCTCAACATGTTTTTTGGACCTTGTGGGAGGAAGCCGGAGAACCCAGAGAGAACCCACGCTGCACGGGGAGAACATGCAAACTCCACGCAGAAAGATTCCGGGTGTCCTCACTGAGAATGCGAACCGGCAACCTTCTTGCTGTGAGGCAACGGTGCTAACCGCTGAGCCACTTTGCAGCCCTAATGGAAGACGACTGTTCTAAATATGTAGTAATGCAGTGCCATCTTCTGGACAAAAGATGACATAGTTTTACAATAAAGAGCAAGAATTTCAGAAGATTTTATAAATTCTGGTTCTCTTGTTCATTCTGCTGTTCAACCTGATTCTTAAATTGATTCTCTAAGAAATCCCTGTAGGTTATTTGTTGAGTGAGGTATTACAACACAGGTGCTGTAGTGTTAATCTATTGCTTACTCTCTTTTTGCAAAAAGCTAAGTTTGTAGGTATATACACAATAAAAACTATGATTTCTTCAAGTCCCTCTCCTCTGTCTTGATTATTCTTGATTAACCTGGATGCTTTAGTCTCACTACACAGAATGATGTATGAGCACAGTTTGACACTACAAAGCTATTTTCAGACCCATCTGCTGAAGACGGAAGCTTTCTCTGTGCTCACTTTCAGTCAGAGTTTAACATATGGGCTAACCAGCAGGATTTCAGGACATTACAAGTAGTTTAGAGCCAAACGTGTTACAGTATGCAACTTACAAGTGTGATTTAGAGATTTAGAGCCTCTGGTGCAAAGACACACAAAAATTGTTTTCAGTGAAGCAGGAGAAATCTGGTGTTCAGCAGTTTTTTTTGTTTTTGTTTTTTTTCCAATATTTTTATATATTCATAGAATCTGGATTTTTGAATGAAGTAGAAGGAGTAGATATATTTTTCCAGGAGTTCTTCACCTGGTAATGTGCTGGTGGAAAAAACATATTACAAAGAGAACTCTTCAAACATCTATTTTGCAAGATAGGTGTGTAGGGGAGGGATTAGAAAATACCAAAATTTCAAACAGAGTCCCGCACACTGTCTAACTTGCAAAAATATTTAAAGTGTTTCTCTGCTTTACCTTTACCAGGCAAACAGTACATGAGTCTGTTTAAAAGTATTTTTAGATGTTTTAAAGTATGTTCAGAGCGGATCATCAAACAAAAGACCAGCTAAACATAACATTTGTCAAAATCAACATTAGTCCATTGGACCTGTTTTGCAAGTCCTGCATTTGGCCTCTTTTGTCCACCTTGCAAACATACATGCATACAATTCATGATGCTTTCCTTTCATGACAAGGCTCAAATGAATAGCTAGGATGGTGCACATTCCTGACAGTGTGAGTTACAATGCACAAAAATCAATAAACGAGTGTCAGAGCAGGACGATTCTCAGGAATCTGATATTTGAAACCTCTTCTAAATGGGAACTGACCTCAATTTCCAATTCCCCAGTGTAAAGTTTTCATAACTTCACTGGTTACGTACCACCAGTAACTTGCAAAGTGGCATGACTCTAAGAAATATTTACCTGTGGCCCCTCTGCTAACTCATCCAGCACGTACAGGACGTCTTTTTTCCAGGTACCAATAGTTCCTTCTGCGAGTACCCCCTCTGAGGCCCCATGTCCTGTATAGTCAAACCTGAAAAACATAAGAAGATCCGATTGCTTTGACTATGGGTGGGTAAAACAACGGCAAGCCATAAAAGGCCACAGATGGGTTTTTGGGGACATTACAAGTACAGAACATCAGTTATATGCTACAATAAATATTAGGATTAGGCCTTTTAGTGCTCAGTACAATGCAGCTATGCGTATAATATCCAGCCATCTCAAGAATAAAGACTCTGCAGGACAACATAAGGTTGCAAAGGGTGGGAGGTACTTTTAAGTTATTGAAATGTTTCACAATTTTATCACTTAGCCGTTTGATTTGCATGATATATTGTTAGCTAAGGTCTCTCACATGTTACTAGTTGCTGCTTCTGTGTGTCAATGAAATCTTTTGGCTTTACAATTTTGATATTGCTGAACAGTTTGTTCAGGTCTGGTAAAATAAACACTCCATCTCAAAGAAAAGGACCATAACTTGGCCATAGAACATTTTGTGCTAACAAAAATCAACTATCCTCCATCGCTAACTCCACAAAAATGTATTTTGTACACACTCTTGTTATCTAGAGGCATAACGCTATTTAGAACAACAACATACATACAAAAGCTATGAACCACAAACCCTACTTAATCTGATATTTAGCGTAAGACTCAGAAGATCTTCGTTAGGACAAAATTTTCCCTGGTTGTCATAAGTTGGCAGCAGCTTTTCAGTATCAGTATAACAATTATTATTCTAATAATTACATCTGCTGCCCAAAGACCTAAACTGCATCTTTTCTAGTGCATGTGTTCTTTTCTTACAATCCTGTCATACAATTGCTATGTGAGTAGAGCTAAATTGGATTCAATGCTGTGTGTAAAAGTTGTATTGTCTTTGTTGCCAGTAAATTAGTTCCTTGGCTTTTAAAGATGAAAACCAGGAACATCCGGGAAGAGTGCGTGTTTGATCTGATCTATTCAGCATTCATTATTCCCTCGTGGGTGGTGTGATTGGATGACTTACCGGAGGTATGAATGTCCTAGTGACCTACAGAACTCTTCCAGCGCCTCAGCTTTCTGTCCATTCATGTTGGAGCCATAACCTGGGAGGAAAACCACACCTGGGCTCTTCCCTTTCACTCTTCTGTATGCCAGCTTTGGAAGGTCTGGTCGCGAAGCATACTGAACTGTAGATTTGTGTCTCCTGTCTCCTGGTTGAGACAAAATTATTACTGCTGATATTTTCTTAAAGGGCAAGACGTGTTAAGTAAATGGATGCACGTACAATAGATAGGCTAGTATAAATCTAAATGAGATAAACTACTTAGCTGAATACAATGTCATCCCATTTTATAGGATAAAGCTTATCGACGCAATTTGGGAAGCAGCACATGGTTACTGGCGAGACAGCGCGGGCATGTTTTTCTTACCGTTCAGACACAGCAACAATTAGCCCAATTTTCACACTCGGGCGAGGCTAGTTGAAGTCTAAGCTTTTAAAATACCGCACAATTCAACCCAGACGGCGCAAAAAGCGTAAACACCGCACAGTTTACGTGCCCTAAATTTTCAGGACGACGCAGCCACACCCCCCTTCTGCGCCTTTAAATACCTTTAAATGAAATAAAAACGACTGCGAAATGAATATGAGAAAAACGGAGACGTAAACTAACCTTCAAGGCGCTTTGTCGACAAAGCTGCGAAGCCTCCATTACTTAAAATCTGTGAAAGTCCTCTGCGGCAGGACCTCAGCGCGACGGCTGCCATACTGCTCCGCGACCACTGAGGAGCTATCGCGAGATTAGCGGCAGCAAGTCTCGTTCCACTGTTACTCAAGAATGTGTGCCGCTCACTGAGTTGTAGTCCAATTACATTACACAGCACGCTGTACAGTAGAAAGCTGTGGAGCAGTAGCCAAACAGGTATTCAGATTCTATTGCAATACTGCAGTGCAATGACCTTCTCTTGTTGTAAAAGTATTTAAAGTTTGCTTAAGCATCACATGTTCCTAAGTATAAAAAGATAAAGTTTTGCACAAAAATGTCTCTTGTCAGTGTAATATTTAGGCTTTGCTGAGCAGCATTTTAGTTTTGCTACTGGAGCTGGACTTGAGGTTACATACTGTTAAGTAGTTTGATCTTAGTTTATCATATTTTATAAACTGACCATGATCTATGCTGGTTAAAAGCTGTATCAGCTGCAAAGTCAAAGTCATTACAGTTACAAATGCAGCTGAGCAGCATAAAGAGGCAGAAAATGGAAAGCCAAATGAAAAAGGTGAAAACTGTGCAGGAACTACAAGCGGTTATTTCAGCATTGCAGTGGAGTTTCTTGCTCTTGGCAATGATAACATATTTATGACATAAAATAAACATATTTTTCAGCGGTTTTCTTATTCATGCTTTGATCCAAAACCAACATGTTTCCACTGAAAGTCTGTGAAAAATGTTTCCGTGGACATAGATACTCTTCAACGTAGTGAAGTTGAGTATTTAAAGCTTCATTTTTGACAATTTATAGATATTTGTAGTATTCACAGCTGTCAATACCAATACAACACTGTAAAAATACTCTGCTACAAGTGCAAGTGTTATATTATTGTTTTAATATCATTTTACTATTGTAATTTATTGAGGACACAAATGTATGTGTTGATTTTACTATCGAGTAGTTTCATGTGTAGCAAGGCATGTTATTTTCATCATATGTTTGAATTAAATCTGGTGTATTGTATGACAAGTAGTGGAGTACGTAGGTAGCAGAACATAGAAAAGGCATGTAAAGTGCAAGTACATATTTACAATACATGAGGAAATATACCTGGTCACTTTAATCCTGAAGTAGTTTTCTTGTTCATGCAACCAAAAGCATGTAAAAACCACATAAGTTGACGTTTATACTTGTCAGTTTAGTGGAAAAAAAGTATTTTATGGTTAGTTTTTTGACATTTTATGTGTATTTGTGGTTGTTGTCATCTACCCATAGCAGTTTAACACTCTAAAAATACTGTGCTACACGTGTGAGTGTTGTATTATATTGAGGTGTAGATATTATTTTAATGTTGCTGTGAGTGGAGCCAATTTTGCATTGATTATACTATTGAGTCGTTTAGTTTTTGGCAAGGCATGATATTTTAATTATACATTTTTACTAAATCGGCAGTATATTACAAAGTGTAATGGATAATGTAAGCAGCAGAAAATGGACAATGCCTATAGTGTGCAAGTATCTGTTTCATGAATAAGTAAGCCTAATTGTTACTCATGTTACTCATGTAAGATAACAGTATTTTTTATTCATGCTTTCATCCAAAGTGCGTCTAAAGTGCTAGTACATATTTACATCATATGAGTGAATACACCCTGCTGCTTTTATCTTGCAGTAGTTTTCTTAGTTATGTTTTGATCCAAAACCAAGACTTTGAAAAATCACATTAGTGCACATAGATTCTTACATTTTTGCCATTTTAAAGATACTTGTGGTCTGCGTAGTATTTACTTAACTGTAGCAAACTTACACAATATAAATACTCTGTTACTGGTGTGAGTGTTATTTAAGGGTGTAAAGATCATTTATTGTTGCAGTAAGTGGAGCCAATTGATTATACTACTGAGCAGTTACATGTCTTACCAGGATATATTTTTGATTAAATCTGTAATCTTTAAAGTTCTGTGAAATATATGAGTAACAGATATTGGAAAATGGACATTAAGTGCAGTTTCTATACTGCATTAGTAAATAAACCATGTTGCATTTAATCATATAAGAAAATGATGTTTCAAAAGAATGTAAGTTTTACTCTCAAACTATTAAATTGCAACCAAAAGTCTATGAGTGTGTGTCTTCAATTTAGTTTAGTTGAGTAGTGTATCTTTTTTTTTTTTTTAATTTTACGGATATCTTTGTTATTTCCAGCCTTTACTTAACATAAAACGGACAATTTAGAATCACCAATTAACCTCAACATGTTTTTCGACTTGTGGGAAGAAGCCAGAGAACTCAGAGAGAACCCTGCTCCACCAGAGGAATATATAAGTAGCAGAAAATGGAAACTGCATTAAAAGTGCATGTTCCTGTTTAAGTGCTGTTCATTTTAAGTATTGGTTATACTATTGGGCAATTTAATATCTAACCAAGCATTACAGTTACATCATATGTATTGTTTAAATCTGCAGTATATTATTCACAGCCAGTATTCACAGTCTTCACTTAACAGTAGCAATACTACACTGTTATATTAAGGTGTAAATATCATTTTAATGATGTATTTTACTGGGATAGAGCTAATTTTAAGGACTGATTGTACTATTGGGTAATTTAATATCTAATCAGACATGATATTTACATTATATGTAGTGATTAACTCTGTGGTATATAACATTTAGTAGAATGTATATGTTTATTGGATATTTGTAGTATTCACAGCCTTAACAGTAGAAATACTACACTGCAAACGTACTCTGTTACAAGTGTGGGTGCTATATTAAGGTCTACAGATCATTTTAATGTTGTATTTTACTGAGGTGGAGCTAATTTTAAAGACTGATTATACTATCAGATAATTAAATATCTAATCAGACATGGTATTTACATCATATTTATTGATTAAATCTGTAGTATTTGACACTAGGTAGAAAACATAAGTATGTTGGATGGATATTTGTAGTACTCCCAGCCTTCACTTAACAGTAGAAATACTACACTGTAAATATACTCTGTCACAAGTGTGGGTGTGATATTAAGGTGTAAAGATCACAAATGTAGTGGGATATTTAAGTAGCAGGAAATTGAAAACGCACATAAAGTGCAAGTACCAATTTACATTACAAGAGTAAACACACGTCGTTGATTCCCCACCACCGCTTATGCACCTATCCACGTTTTCTTTGTATGCATTTTATTTTCATCTAAATGCAAATCGAGGCGTCCATCCATTTGTGTGGGAGGCAGGCAGCGGCTAAGCTATGAGGAGCTCGCCGGCTGGAAGAGGTGGCTGTTATTTCTCTATCAGTTAAAAAAAAAAAAAAGAGGTGGCATCGGGTCAATTAAAAAAAAAAAAAAAAAAAGGAGAGAGGCTAAAATCGGCCTCTTGGTGCGGATTGCAAACAGCAGAAGTTGCGGTGCGTCGGTGACTGTCATGTGAAGTGTCAGTTTGTAACATGACTCAGAGCGTCACAGGCGGAAGGTCACGGAGCAGCAGAACGGAACGGAAGCGGGAGTAAAGAGCCGATCCGCCATTGTGGAATATGGTGAGGGATATTCCAGTAAGACACTAGTCACTTTCAGATTGACTGATACACAGCCTCGGTTCGGGCGGCAGGATCGTTTACTTTTGACGCCTTCTCCGGTCGCCGTTTGTAAAACCGCCACAAGAAGAAGCAGCAGCGGCGGCGGCGGCGGCGGTAGATCGTCGTCAGGTCTGACCACAGGCAGGGGGAGGAAAAAAAATACACAGATATATATAAAAAAAAAAAAAGCAAAAAAATAAAAAACCGCCGCCTTGTAACAGAGTGATTGGACAATCAGAGAGAGACGAGCCAGGAAAGCACCGAAGTGCAAAGAGAGGGAGAGAGAGAAATAGAGAGAGAGAGAGCCGGGGGGGAAGCCGTGGACAGTCTCACAAACAGCGATCAGTTTCGGCTCCTGGAGGATGTCTGCGACCACAGTCGATCAGGTATTGAGAGCCCGGACGGTTGCTGTGAATTAGCGGCGAAATGAAAGTTTGCCGACAACAGTTAAGATGTGGTTGGGGAGGGAGGGGGGGGGGGGGGGGCTCGGCGTGCCGGATCAAACAGGCTACTCCAAGTGTTTGATATATGATAGCTATTAGCCGTAATGTAGGCCGACTGTACTGCCAACCAACTCTAGCTGGAGCCGGTTGCCAATGCGGCACCGTTTTACTGGATGTCAGAGCGTTTGACATCCCAGTCAATAACACGAAGCGACCTGAGAAAATGTTCGGATCATGGCTCCACTACAGCACCGCTGTTGTGTTTATCCGTGTAGCATACAGCCTGCTCTGTCAGTGTGTTTCTTGTCTCCTGTCGTGATCTGATAACAGTCTCATCTCTTTTCCCTGCCCATTATTCCAGAGACCTAAAGGACAAGGAAATAAAGGTAAGGTGTTTCTGTGATTTGTAAAACGGCACACAAGTCATCTGTTGTTTTTTTTATTTCGGAGATTCCGTCCTGTGTGGCATTGCAGGCTGTTTTTGGTTATAAATTAGCCCAACATGGAAAACTGTAGCCTAAACTGCACCCTGTGTGTGTGTGTTAGCAATGTTGTTGTTGACTTCAGCCACTATGAGCAGACTGATCACGTACAGTAAATGTGGTTATTTAATGTCCTCTCTTTCCATCCTTAGTGCAAAACGGATCAATGCATCAAAAGGATGGAGTAAATGATGATGATTTTGAGCCTTACCTAAGCGGCCAGACAAATCAGGTAACATCCTACAATATACCGGATAGATTGACTGTGTCCCCTTGTACTTGTGGCCAGTATTTATCTCGTAACCTCATGTTATGGACAAATTAGTTCCATATTTTCTGTGTCAGCTATGTAACACTTGAGTAAGTGTTCTGATTGTGTAGATTACCAGTCACACTGTGGTAGAGCTTCAGTAAAAAAGCAACTGAACTTCTCTTTTTGGTTCTTGAAGATGTTTCACATCTCACCCAAGAGACTTCTTCAATTTTGAACTGAAGAATCCTCTTAGTTTCTCAGTTCCTTATTACTGAAGCTCTTAGGATTTCCATTTTTTCATTGTTTTTTTTTGTACCTAGTCTGACTTGCCGGATGTAGACTTTGGGTATAAGCCTGCAATTGGCTTTTTTTTTACACAGCTTTCTCCTCCCCATCCACTATTTATGTGTTATCGTTTTTAAATATCCCTTCACAACAACAATGTCCAGGTTAGCAACTTGCCACACTAAATATTTAATTTTGCCAATCACGCAGTATGGCAGCCCTGATGTTTTTTCAGTGAATTATCCATTTTAATAACAGCGCTCGCCTTCCTGTGCAAATGCTTCACAACAACAGTTACCCTCCCGAAACTATTTTGCAGGAACACTGTTGCTGCAGCCTGCACGTAGCTCCATCCAAGATAAATTGGTTGATTGATGATTAGTTTAAAGAAATACAAACAAGCCAGAGCATTTTATTAACCCCTTGTTCAATTCAATTTAATTCAGTGCAACTCCATTTTTTTTTATAGCGCGATTTCACAACATGTGTCATCTCACCGCGCTTAACATCGTAAAGTACAGTTCTTACAGATTTTGAACCTAGCAATCCTAATGGCAGAATTATAATGAGGTGAAACCAGACCATTCTGTTCTCCATAATGGACTGCCTATGCACCACTATTATGTACCTCAAGGTGACATATGCTCCTGTATCTTCACATGCATTTTTACCATTCTTAATTTAAAATTGTTATGTTTGCTTGTACTACCTGTCATTCTGTGTAATACATACATACTGTCTTTCTGTGCCCCACAGAGTAACAGCTATCCACCAATGTCTGACCCCTACATGCCCAGCTACTATGCTCCATCCATTGGTTTCCCTTACTCTCTGGGAGAGGCTGCTTGGTCCACAGCAGGAGACCCGCCTATGCCCTACCTGACTACCTATGGACAGATGAGCAATGGCGAGCCGCACTTCATCCCCGATGGTGTTTTCAGCCAGCCAGGCGCCCTGGGAAACACCCCTCCCTTTCTCAGCCAACATGGCTTCAACTTCTTTCCTGGTAATGCAGACTTTTCCACCTGGGGTACCAGTGTCTCTCAGGGTCAGTCCACGCAGAGCTCGGTCTACAGTAACAGCTATGGCTATGCCCCTAGCTCGCTGGGTCGGGCCATCACGGACGGACAGGCAGGCTTTGGAAGCGACACCCAGCTCAGTAAGGTCCCAGTGCTGAGCAGCATTGAGCAGGGTATGACGGGGCTAAAACTGGGTACAGACATGGTGGCAGCTGTCACTAAAACCGTGGGCTCACCCTTAGGAGGCACAGCAGGTATGAGCAGCATGGCAGCCAATAACCTCCCTCCGTCTGTCAGCTCGACCGCACCTAAACCTGCTTCCTGGGCAGCCATTGCCAAGAAGCCGGCCAAGCCACAGCCCAAGGTCAAACCCAAAGCCAACATGGGGATGGGGGGAGGCGCCACCATTCCTCCACCCCCCATAAAGCACAATATGAACATTGGTACTTGGGATGATAAGGGCTCTCTGAACAAGCCCCCCTTAGCTCAGACTATGATGCCCCCTCAGACCCTGGTGCAGCAGCCTCTCCTCGCTCAGCCCCAGCCTTTACTGCAGAACCCTTTACCCCCTCAGCCTCAACACCAGCCCCAGCACCAACACCAACATCAACACCAACACCAACACCAACACCAGCCCTTCCAACTCCAGTCTCTCCAGTCCCCCCAACACCCCCAGCCTCTGCCCCCTGGCCCCCCACACCTGCACCTCTCTTCCCAACCTGGCCCCCCACAGCCCCTTCATCAGCAACAACCCCAGCAGCCTGGACCGCCCCCCAACCGCTGGGTGGCTCCAAGAAATCGCGGTGAGGGCTTTGGTCTGGGTGGCGGAGTCCCGCTGAGTGCCTCCCCTTGCTCCGGTGAAGTGCACCCAGTGCTGGAGAAACTCCGTGCCCTCAACAACTACAACCCCAAAGACTTCGACTGGAACTTGAAAAATGGACGTGTTTTCATTATCAAGAGCTATTCAGAAGATGACATCCACCGCTCAATCAAGTACTCTATCTGGTGCAGTACAGAACATGGCAACAAGCGGCTGGATGGTGCTTACCGCTCAATGGGCAACAAGGGGCCCCTGTACCTGTTGTTCAGCGTCAACGGCAGTGGGCACTTCTGTGGCGTGGCCGAGATGCGCTCACCGGTGGACTACAATGCCTATGCAGGCGTCTGGTCTCAGGACAAGTGGAAGGGCAAGTTTGAGGTGAAGTGGGTTTTCATCAAAGACGTGCCCAACAACCAGCTGCGTCACATCCGGCTGGAAAACAATGACAACAAGCCAGTGACCAACTCCAGGGACACTCAGGAAGTGCCTCTGGAGAAGGCCAAACAAGTGCTTAAAGTTATCGCCACTTACAAGCATACCACCTCAATCTTTGATGACTTTGCACATTATGAGAAACGTCAGGAAGAGGAGGAGGCTCTGAGGAAGGTGAGATAAATACACATAAAGAGCCCTGTTCCTGTAAATAGCTTGTTTGTATGCATGAGACAGTTGAGTTTAGTTACTCTTTAATTCAAAAGGAGGCTAACTTTCACTGAGTCACTGCTGCAGGCTGTTGTCAGACTGTTATCAGCTGATCTTGTTCCACCTGCTCCGAGGTTGTAACATCCTGTGTCTGAGTGAACAGTCTGCCGTAAATGGAAGTTCCCAGAGGCCTGTCAGCAGACTGACAGGCCACCATTACTCATAAGCAGGTTCAGGAAACCCTGATTCCTCATCAGCCATCTTACGCTGTTGAGATTGCAATGATCTGCCCAAGTGGAGTTAGATGCATGGAGGTTTCCTGAAATAGGCCACATTCCTGGCATTCCTTCTTTCAGACAAAGGCAGATGTAAGCTCTGATCTCCCTTTGAACACCAAGCCTCTCTGCTCTCCACAGGCTCCTCATGCTTTATTAGCCTTTAACAACATAAGCCCTCGGCCTACAAAGTGGCTGCAACGTGCCTCAGCACAGTTGGCACAGTTTGCCTCGGATGTTCTAAATTGTTGATTTCTAAAATATTTCCCAGCAAAACACATGATAGCAATGCACGATTACATTTGTTTATGCACATAGTTCTAAAAAAAAAAAAAAAGAAAGCCCCACACACACACAGTGCTCATAGGGGAAGCTCAACTATGTTGCAGTGGTAATAACAGTGGTGTACCACAAATGGTAGTCTCGTCAGGGATTCTACTGCTGTGGAAAAACAGCAGCTAAAGCGCAAACAACATGCGACCACTGATAGCATTCTGCTGCATCCATTCTTAGATTCACCAGTATGCTAATCTAATTGCATCCAGAAAACCCCCATGACCTGCTCCCTCCTTTTCTCCCACTCCCCCACTGCTGGTGCTCCATTGATGCTGTATTGACTCCTCGCTGCTGACCTTGTTAATATGCACTGGGTTACTTTCTCATAAATATTTCAAGTCAATGTTTTCAGGCTTCTGAAAACAACCTGTCAGTAGAAAGCCAGTTTCATCCTGCGTCGTGCAGGCGTTGCGCTGTGCTGCTTTTGTAGCCCTGACCTCCTACATGACAGGATCGGCCCGGCTGAGGCCTCACCCTCTTTCGTCTGACAAGGTTAATTGTTGTCTATTGTTTGGCCTGTCCTTCCCGAACTTTGAGAGGTGTCAAACCAGACCAGCTACCTGCACAATAACACCTCCCTAAAGAGCTTTATTTTAAAAGATAACTTTGGATCTAAATGTTATTACAGGATTATCAACTAATTTGGCTATCAAAACAGAGAAGGTAGTTTCCTCTTTCCTTTATATGTCGTGTGAAGAGGAAGCTCTTGGCATGTTAGAATGAATCCCACTCTGCATATATGGTGTATAAGTAATTAGGTTGATTTTTGCACCAGGAAATTGAAATTAATATCAATACAGGTGGTGGACTTTAATAGAAAAACACATATTTTTCCACTTTTCTATGAAGAAATAAAGTTTCTTTCAGTACTGAATTACACTGTCGGGTTACATTTTACCTTGAACAATTAGAATGGACATGACCCCCCATCCTTTACAGAGGTATAAGGTCATGCATAGACTGAATTTTGGGAAGGCTTCTATCCTGAGAGCTGCAGTCCTACAGGGGATAGAGTTACTCTGGGGGCCTGGGTCTCACTGGTTTTCCCAGAGCGCTGACATGGACACACTCAAAGAGGACACTGTTCCAGTTGAAAAATGGGCAAAAGAGTACGCCCAAAAGCCAAGTCGGTGACATGAGTTTATGAAGCTCTGTGGGTTATTTGACTTCCATGTGAGTTTACCTGCACACTGTTGCGTCTTTAACTGCCAGTACAGTATCCCCCCCCCCCCTTTTTATATAATCTACAACACACCCGTGAATATTTGATATCTGAGGTGTGTTGTGATTACTCATGTTCTATAGGCTATGTTTTGTTTTATCCGTGACTAAGTGGGATTTATTACTACAAGCTGCATGTAGCGGCTGCAGTCTCATGCTAGTGTAAACATAGCTGGGTATTTGTTTAGTGCATACCTCAGGTCTTCTGAACTCATTTTCTCTCTGTTTATCTTACAGAGGATACTCTCTCGCTTGCCGTCTCACTTATTTTAACGCTAAACAGAGAAAGGTATTCCTCATTGTTGATTAGTTTTCTAGCCAGTGTACTATAAATCAGCACAACAACACCCATAAACAAGATATGCAGTTCTCATCTTAGGAAAGGTTAATGAAGGTTAAATCCTTGTTTTTTAAAGGCAATTTCTCTGTAAATAATTAACCGTAATTGTCATCTTTGCAGAATTGTTTGTGATGTCTTTAAATTAAGTTGTGCTTGTAGTGGAAAACAAAAGTTAAGACGATATGCAAATCTCGACTTTGGCTGCAGCCCGGTTTGAAAACCAGCACATTCCACCCAAACTGTACATTAAGATTATTCAGAAAGGTGTTTGCAAAATGAAACAAGACACGCTTAAGGATATATTTGTTGTTTTTCTGAAGAGAGACGGCTCTTTTGAAATGCCAAAAGTAATTTATGTTTACACTGACTTTATTTTCAACAGCACATTTCTGTTTTTAATTTCTTTGTTACCTTATTAAATACACGCTCCCTTGATAAATTGCAGAGATTAAAGACATTCTTACTATCAAACAAATTTCAGTCAAGCAGTTTTACAGAAACAAAGAAGGATTTTCCTGCCTGCAACTGTAACATCAGTCCCCAGTTAACTGAGATCAATTTTTCCCACAAAAGTTCAGGTTGCAATTGAATATTTTCCATGTATAATTTCAAAGAATACGCATTAGTGTGCATATGGAGGTAATGATAAGGTTTGCTGACTCATAGAAACAGAGAGGCCTTCATTTGATACATCCCGTCTAAGAACCAAAATCAATATTGATTGTTTTCCTGAATGGATATTATATCATCTCTGACACACTGGTGTAATCAGGAATCTCTCAATGGACCTTTAGCACTCAGGGTTCAAGTGTTGTGTCTGAGGAGATCACATTTAGTCAGCCGTCCCAGAATTCTTTGCTGTGTCATTAAGTGTAATCCCAACTTCACTGTACAGAGGAGTGCATCTGCTGACTGTATGGAATGCATTTATTTTTAATACACATTTATCCCGTGGATGCAGACGAGCAGAGCAGATCTGATGTTGCACTTTTAGCTGCTATTTATGGTTGTTTCTCTTCTGGTACAATCCACTGATTATCTCCTTCTGTTTTTTTGTTGTTGTTGTTTTTTTCTCTTCTCTTGCTAGGAGCGCAGTAGAAATAAACAGTAACCTTCAAGCAAGCTCTCTGCTAGAACTGCAACACTAATGATGTAGGACCTTAAATAAAATTTGCCTAACCACAAGGAGGAAAGGCTCTCACAATCTTTCCGCTGAAGACGACAATGTATCTGAACACTTGAACATGACAATAGATGGACTCATCTGTATCCGTTGACTGGTGCATCAAACCCCGTGTTCCTGTCTCACGAGAAAAAGAACGTAACCTACTTTGAAAAACTCTTGTCTTTAAAGCACTTTCAGCCCTTCTAAACAGCCTCTACCAATACCCTTAACTCTTTTTTTTCTTCTTCTTTGATTTTGTTTGTGAGCAACTAACTGACTAACCAGAGTAGTCAGAAGATTTCACTGAGCTTATTTGTAATTTTTTTAATGCCTCAAATGTTTGGGATATTGGTGAGCTTCATCAACCCCCTCCCCTCCTCCCTCCCCCCTCCTGAAGAGAATTAAAGGTGATATGTATAAATTAATCTTGTACTTGAATCTGTATTCAGCCGTCTGATCCTCCTCAAGACAGAGGCTGTGGGTGATTGACAGGTGGGATGAAATAATTGGGAAAACAGCCACAATCATGCCAATCATAGGATGTATCCTCCCTCTACCTGTTCCCTTCCTTTCTGCATCTGTTTCTGTGTACCAAAAGATTACAATTATGCAGCAGGCTGGCGAGCGCCGGCTAATGCACATCTTTGGGTTTTTTTTGTTTTTGTTTTTTTTCTTTCTCTCTCTTGTGATTCTGTCATTCTGAAGTGCATTTGTCTGAGGAGAAACCTGCTGCTCTGGTAGAACTAGCGGAGGCCTCCAGTGGCCCCGCGGGTGACTGTCTTTGCCCTGATGTTGATGTAGTCTACCGTACCTCAGGCTCAATCAAACTGTCTGTCCTCAACAACTCTTTGCACTTTTGGGAGAACCTCCGCATCAACCCCACCTGCTCGACTTGACCGAGATTCCCCCAAAAAGGCAGGACATCAACTGCAAGGATGTGACAGTTTTCTCCTCTAGGTAACTCACTACCTAAATAAAAATTACTCATGTTTAGCGCAAAAGCTGCTTTTGTGTTTTTACTTGTTTGTCTCAGAATGTGTCCACAGAGAGTTTTATAATGTATATGTTACGACTAGGTATTAAATGCAGTCAGCGAGGAGGAAAATTCTGCACCAGGGGCAGATCCTCCCTTTTCAATTTGTATTGTACGCGCTTCTAAGTAAACACAGCAGCGGGAACTCCCTTTCCACATATTTCAACGAATTACAGATGGATTGTAAAGTGCAGTGATGCCAAGAGAGTGGCCGTATAATTAAAATAACAAAGGTGTACAGTAATAAACTTGAAGAGGACGCATCAGGATGACTGGTACGTGGGAAACAGCCTGCTCAAGTTACTAAACAATTACAGGATATAACAACCAACATTTCACTGAAGGCTTTCACCTGTATGAAGTGTAACAGCAGAGAGGTGAGCATGCAGCCGGTGATGCACATGGGCTGTACCTTTGCAATTTTAAACTGTAAAAAGACATAAAAAATACAATAGTCTCATAAAATGAACACATTCTTACAGATTTAACTTGCTTCCAGCCTTTTTGGGAAATGATTCTGTACAAACAAAACAGTGTGCTGGTGCTAGTCATAGTTCAGACTACTTTAAATATCTCACTGGGTTTCAGTTGAATTACTGCTGAAATTATAATGATTTTCACACAAAAAACATACAAAAGTCAAAAAAATAAATAAATGCAGAATTGTGCTTTCAAAATTATTCTTTACCTTCCTGCCTCTCACTTTAATAATCTCATTATTAGACTAAACTGGGGCTGTAAGGTGGCTCGGTGGCAAGAAGGTTACCAGTTTGGGTCCTGGTGAGGACACCCGGGATCTTTCTGCGTGGAGTTTACATGTTCTCCCCGTGCAGCATGGGTTCTATTGCTTCCTCCCACACAGTCCAAAAACACGTTGAGGTTAATTGGTGATTCTAAATTATCTGTAGGTGTGAATGTGAGTGTGCCTGGTTGTCTGTCTCTAAGTGTAGCCCTGTGATAGACTGGTGACCTGTTCAGGATGTCCCCTGCCTTCACCCTAAGTCAGCTGGGATAGACTCCAGCCCCCCATGACCCTAGTGAGGATTAAGCGGTGTATAGATAATGGATGGATGGATAGACTAAACTAACCGTATGTAAAGTAGTAAAAGCTACCAGCTACAGCAGTAAAATGATCCACACTGATGTCATGTCAGTCATGAGAGAAACTGCACAATGAGTAGATTTACTTTTGATAATTTTAGTGCTTTTAACTTAAAATATTTCTCCATTTTCCTTCACATTTTGAGTGCAGGCCTTTACTTTGTAATAGAGCATTTTTATATTGCTGCACAAGTGCTTTTATCTAAGCAAAGGTCCAGAGTGCGTCTTCCACCACAGCATGCAGAGCACCTTTCCTGCCAACACGAAACCTTTGAAGTGAGTTCAGAGACACAAACACCAAACTCTCAGTTACAGGAATGAGCTTGTCTGGTCTGATGAATCTCAGTTTCAGCTTCACAAACATGATGGTCGGGCTGAGCTGTACGAAACGAGGCGATGCGTTCATTATGCACCGGCCAATGGGAGACACTTTGATGTTATATTGCAAGGATGGGTTAAAAGTGGTTTGACAGACACTTGGGTAAAAGGGATGTTCATCACCTGGCTGCTATGAGCCTGACATCAATTTAATTTAACATTTCTGGAATGAACTGAAGACAGCATCATGTATGAGGCGCAGAGGCAGAGGAAGTACTCAGATGTTTCAGTTTAAAGTAGCAGTACTGCACTGTAGGGATGTGAAAATAAAGACGAGAAAGTCCAAAATTTCACAAACAGCAAAGTACAGTTAAAGTAGCAAAAGTCCTCATTGTACCAATAATAATTAATATATTACAAAACTATGTGCACTACATATATTACTCTAACGCTGTAGCTTAAGAATTTCTCCACAGGGATTAACAAAGGCCCATCTTAAGCCATAATAATGCTTCATCGTGTAGTTTTTGATGAAAACAAACTAAAACTAACAAACGAAAGTTATCTTAAATGTAGTGGAGTAAATTGTGCCAACTGTGAATTGGACAGATGAAGCCTAAAGTAGCAATTTCAGGTACAATAGAGGCACCTCTGAATGTTAAAAAAAAGCACAGTTCTTAGTACATCTTCTTTGTCACTTTCCATTAACCTTAATGAGGTGCATATAGCCATTAACATTCACATGCAGACAAGCTCTGTGGTCATTTTTTAAAGCACAGACTGTGATCCAAATTTAAATAAGACGAGTGCCACACTCCCCCAGTTCAGCTGCCATTAGTCCCACATTGACTACAAGACATTTTAATGGACACAAATAATAGAGAACAGCGTGATCTGATTGGTTTATTTGCAAAACCAGAGCTGTTTGAAAACAGGAGATTACACTTGTAATATTTAGAAACACAAATAATAAGGATTTTCTATTTGAGTTCACCTCTCCATATACATCAGAATCTGACCACAACCTGTAAATACTGATTCATCACATTGAGTAGCAGCTGTTAAGAGTAAAGCTAAAATATATGGTAACTTAAAGGGTTTCTTTCCAAATAAAATATGCCTATCCTTAATCTGAAATACATGTAATCACAGAATATTTCTTACTTGCTGCTTTAAATGTGTTAGAGAGCACAACGAATTTTAAGTGTGACTCAGAAATGTTGACAGATGACAGGGTTTGGCCGAAATTATGCTTTAGTCTGGGTGGAAAGTCCAATGAAACTGAACTGAGACTCAGTTAACCCTTCATCATGCTGTTGGTATCAGTTAGATCAGGTTAGTTTCTTTATTATCTGTAATGGGGAAGTATGTTAGACCCATAAAAGAGGAAATAATGATGAAATAGATGAATGCAAATGCCACAAAAACATATTTGTGATATGACTTTGACTGTCATGAATGCAACTGCATCATTACAGGACTTAAGGGGGTGATGTTTAGGTAATACTTCAAACTATTATGTACATTAAGCCTGCAGACATAGGGTGTTTCTGAGCATGTTACACTGAATTTGCAAAAACTACATTGATTTTAAACATATAAAAACTCACTTTAATCCCAAATGCTGCTGTACGAGAGCAAAAAAAAAAGCCACATAATAAGTAGTTTTATATGCTTTCTATGATGTTAGATCATATAAAAATGTGTGTAAATTAGCCTTGTTAATCACAATCATTAATTTCCTCCAGAAATAAAAAAACTCTGTCCTCTCCAGTGTCTGTCCACTAGAGTGCGCCATCATATCATGTTCTTTCAAAACGCCCTCCGCTCTGCTCCCAAGACACACTACAAAGCCTTTCCTGTAAGCAGAAAAGCCCTCTTTCTTCTCAAGCCCTCCAACTCCTACAGACACAATTATACCAGGATGAGAAGCACTTGTTGTGCTTCCACAGCTTTTTGGAGCAATTAATGCCAGCTCGCCAAGCTGTGCAGTGAGAGGTGGGGAAGAGAGGAAGAAAGAGGATGTAAGCGGGGAGTGAGAAAAATCCCCCTTTATGTTTGTCAAGGAGCAAAAAAGAGCTGTAATTATAACATTGGAGGCTCTGGATTGCAACTTCTCTCCTCTGTGTGTTAATTTGTGCATCCATTAGATTTTCGCAGGCGGCTTTTGAAAAGAACACACTCTTCCTGCTTCCATTTGTCTGCGAACACAACAGACAAACTAAGCAGGAAACTCGCTATTTATTCGCCTCACAATGCCCTCACAATTACTAGTTGTGTGTGATGGTGGCTGAGAAGCACAAATTCACAAATATGCAAAACACTGATTTAATTAGAGACCTCTGATGTGATGTTGATTTTTATTTTTTTTTTTTTTTACCTCGTTCATGGAAGTGATGAAAAGTGCAGCAAAATAACATGCACTCTCTTTGTTCTGCTGCATGACTAGTGCACACTGCTGTAGCTTTTAAAGCATTAGAATTAAACAGGGAAAAACATATGCGCTGCACTTCTCTTTTCAGTCGGTTTCAATGGCTCGTCACGTTGTTCTTACCATTTAGGAATCAAAGTAACTGGTTAATGACTTTAATGTCTCCATGCAGTTAATTTGCCCCCTATCCACAGTGGTCAAAGATGTTCCAAGAAAGTGCCAAGCAAACTTTTTTTCTTTTTTTCCCAAACCATCAAAATGTCCTTCTGGAGAGAGATTCTGTTGAGTGAAGATGAGAGAGAAGAAGCATCCTCTGCTTAGTGAGCTGAAATGCCTTTGAAGTTTCAGTCACACTGAAGACTCATCAACACATGGCTCAAGGCAAGGTTAGGGCAAGTCTCAGGGTTGGCACTTCCTCGATGTTTTGAAGGTTTTCACACTCTGGGCCATGGAATGTCACTCAATAAGTCCTCACAGAACATTAGTCCTATTGATGACTATGTTAACTGACATGCGGCTGATCAGAGGAACTGGAAATTATTCTGTATATGTGTTTTGATGCTACCAGCAAAAGGTGGGATAATGTATGTGCATTAACAATGATAACTGTCAGCTGAGTCCTACATTCAAAGCCATATCTAAGTTTCAAGGTGTTACTCAGCAAGCCAAGTGAAATGATCAGCAGAGTTTTAGTTCCCATTTGAAAAAGTGGGGTTTTGACTGACAGTAATGTCTAAGTATCCTTCCTGCCCTTTTCCCAAGGTGTCTCTGTTGCCATGGTTATATCATTATCTGTGCACTGAAAGTGGAGGCTGAGCATTTTGCCGAACACAATGATATGATGTAGATCTCAGCTGAAAAGACTTTATTGTTCTGCATACAATGACACAGAAAAGAGTGATTTTGAATCTATTATCTTCTCAATATTTTTTGTAATCCTGTTAATGCAGGTGCTGAATAGGGCAAGTAATTATCAAGGAAATTACATTTTGATTTGAATGGATCTAATTGGTATATTTGCTATCACATTTCACATATTTTTGTTATAATTATGTCGGCGCTTACAGTTAAGGTTCAAAGAGAAGTAACAGTGCATTGTGGTGTTAGTGTTATTATCTCTGATGCCCACAGGGAGGCACCATAAAAAGGGAGCAGACTCTAAACTACTTCCACAAAGCTCTATTTTTAAGACTTTTATGTGCTCTTCATCCTTTTAAGACATCGTTACAGTCCACCCTCCACCCAAAAATGTGTTTTGGTCAATGTTCCTTTTCTTAGATGCTTGGTTTTTCCTAAACAGCATATTCAGCCACTAGAAAAAGACTTTTTCTGGTCCACACCATGGAAAGAAAACCACAGGTAAGATTAAGAATGAGTACATTCCATTCAGATGAACTAGTTCCAGCGCCTTGATACTGTGCATGTTGGCTCAGTGTCACAGCTTACTGGAATACTTGATGGAGCTGAGCTATGGTTAATGAAATTAGTTTCACGTGTGCTTTTCCTGCTTAACAAGTCAAAATGTCTGCAGTGAAAAAAGGATCTATAGGAGACTTGCACCAGGGTGATGTGGAAACTCGAAGCCTTGCATTGCATGTACAATGAGAGCGGTCTATCAGTGGTGTATGAAACATCTTATATGTACAGCAGCTAAACTT
Source organism: Stegastes partitus (assembly GCF_000690725.1). Taxonomy (NCBI): domain Eukaryota; kingdom Metazoa; phylum Chordata; class Actinopteri; family Pomacentridae; genus Stegastes; species Stegastes partitus. The sequence continues at coordinate 108,072 of NW_007578289.1, forward strand.
TGGAAATGAAATATATTTGTGTATTCATAGAGTCTGGATTTCTGAAAGAGGGATGAAGCATATATGTCATTTTATGAATTTCTAACCAGGCAATTGAACTTTTTTAAATGGAAAAAACATATAAATCAGAAATATGTTATTATTCAAAGTAGATTTTTTCTAATGTCTTCAGAGGCCAAGAGAGCACATCTTAGCACTCAACTGTCAGAGCTAGTGATATCCAAAACTTCTCACTGCACATATCACACATGAACACAACTTTTTTTCTTTTTTAGAACAGCAAGAAGGTGGAAGGTGAGTTGGACAGTAATCAAAGCAAAGGTGAACTCCAGTGATTCATTATTCTGGTTAATGTTGTGCTTCCTGAAGTGACGATTCCATATTATCAGAATGGCTCAATAACCCTCTGAAAAATCTCAAGCAAAAAATGCCACAGTCAGAGTAGTAACATGATACAGCATTAGAGATCATATTTCTCCAATATAAGCTTTTCTATACTGGCTTCCTGTAAAATCCAAGATAGAATTGGAAATCCTTCTATCATACAAGGAGCTGAATGACAAAGCTTCATTGTATGTTATGGAACTTCTTGTACTATGTTGTCCCAACAGAGCACCTCACTCTTGAGCTTACTTATGGTTCCTGGAGTTTCCACAAGCAGAACGGGAGGCGGGTCCTTCAGTTATCAGGCTCCTCTGCTGTGAATCAGCTCCCAGTTTGGGTTCAGGAAGCAGACACACTCTCTACTTTCAAGATTAGGCTTAAAACTTTCCTTTTTGATAAACCTTATCATTAAGGCTACCTCAGGCGATCCTGAACCATCCCTTAGTTATGCTGCTTTAGGCCGAGGCTGCTTGGGGACTTCCCATGATGCACTGAGCATCTCTCTCCTCCACTCTTCTCCTTCTCTTGCCATACATTGATAGATCACTATCACATGTGGAACTAACTTTGTGTCTTCTTTCTCCTGTAGTTCGTGTTTGTCCTCTCTGCAGGTATCTGTGGCTGCAGAGCTCCATGTTTCTGATGAGTAGTTTTCTGGCATCACTGACCTACACAGTGTTTATGTTCTCCTGTGTGTTGTTTGTCTGCTTCTCTCTGCTATGCTTTCCACTTTCTTCTTTACCCTCGCACAAACCAGAGTCTGAGCCTGGTTGTATTGGAGGTTTCTTCCTGTTAAAGGGTTGTTTTGTCTTCCCACTGTTTCCAAAGAGCTGTTGGGTTTCTTTCAATGATATAATATTGTAAGGCTTTCACCTCACTATATAAAATGCCCTGAAATAACTTATTTTGTGAATTGGCACTGCATAAATAAAACAAAATTGAGCAGAGTTGGTTCAATAATGTTAGATAACACAGGAGAGACACATTGGGGGAAAAAAAGAGATAAAAACTGAAGCAGCAGAAACTGAGAATTACTGAATTTTAGTTTCTAGTAATGTACAGGCTCCAAAATCTCTTTTGTGATTAAAATTTTAAGTCTCACGACCAAACAGAAACAGATACCTCATCTGGCTGCTGCAGTCAGATTGCAGCGAGAACGCGGCTCTTTAAAAATAAGAGCAAATGCCAGACTTCAGTGCTGCTATTGGACATCCTATTGAAAAGTTTTCTTACAAAACTTTACATTTTCAAACATGTTTAATAAGATAATTCACAATAATAACTCTTCCGTTAGGGCTAAATATCATTTAAGGCGTTCTGCAATGCAGTAATGTAATAATATAAAAGAAAAATTAATCATAGCACCTTGCATATTTTGTTATAGAAGTATTATAAAAGATTAAGTATTTCTGCAGAAAAACACACATTTTAAATTTAACCAAGCAGCATCTATACATGTCTGTAACAAATAGTAAATTAATTCCTGATAGACCTCATTTCTTGACAGACATACATGCTTTAGGAGACATACTTCACTGTTTCAATATTGTGGAGGTGTTGATGCATCGCTGCAATGAACAAGGTATTTAGTTGTATATATTTATGTAGATAACCCTGAAAATATCACAAGAACATCCTCCAGAGCCACAGGAGATATTCTTCTTTGTGCCCTTTAGGAAAAGTTCAAACTGAGCTCTCGGAGTATCAGACTAATTAATTTTCTTTCTCTGCAACAAGAGTCTCGTTAATAACATAGCTTCACGACAGTATGAATGTTTGATACGGTCTCACTATAGTGTAATATGAAACATCTTACAGAATTTAAACTGCACTTGAAATTTATAGGAAACATGGATGAAACTGACATAACATGTGACTGTGACTAAGGATGACATTTGTACAAGAAAAACCACAATACTTCAAGTCTGAAAGCAACTGCTCACCTCCCAAGTTCTTTATATGCAATTGATTTATGAAGCAATTCAGACATTAGTATGAATAATGCAGTGTGTGTTAGTCAGCATTCTGTAAGAGCACTCTTCACAACTTTGTATTTGTTGGACAAATGAAATGTTTATGTAATGCATACAGGCAGCTTTCAAAGCAACAGGGAATAATTCAAGGCCATTAATCTGTTCAAATGTTTCCCAGCAACAATCAAAACGATCAAATCAACGTTAATGCAGCTCCTTGGGTAAAGGAAAACATTTTTCCTTGTGTATCTGCAATATAAGTGGAACTGTGAAAAGGTCTCAGTGTAAAAAAAAAAGTATTACTGGTGACAGCTGGTGTACTTGCAATTCCTAACATATACTAAATAATTGTGCTTTGTGATGATTTGTGTTTAACTGCATGCGGCTAAAACACAAAAACCAGAGATCAATACTTACACCAAAGGTCCCTTATCTAACATCATCTGAACATATGTGAGCGCCGTCATTTATTTTACATTATGTCGTACTCAGTCCTGTTTCTTTCTGCTCTGGGCTTTCAGGTTATTGTCAATATACTCTTTAATTTATGGACAAGAGAAAGCGGCATGAGAGAAAAAGAGCAACAAGGAGACCGAGGACTGCTGCTGTAGTTTTTATTCGCTAATATCTTTTCTGTATGTTTATTATGCTTCCCTGCTGTTTCAGAACGCTTGGCTATACCGGCACCAGGCCTCATAAATAAGAATCTATGGAGCAGATAAGTGAAATATATGAACTGAAGGAATGAGAGAAAGCACTGCATCCAAATACTTCATAACTGGACTACGCTCCTGCGCTGTGCACATGATGACTGGAGACACTCAAGCTGTGGGCAGGCTGCTTATTGAATTCAAAGGTTGGAATATGTCCTGTGCTTGGACGGTGTGTTCAAACCCAGGTTTTGCATCACAGGGGGTAGCGCGGAATGGAAAGGTCTGAAATGTAATGCATTTGAAATGAAATGAAAAGGTGCCAAGGAATGAAATATGGCATGCTGGCTTGCTGAAGCCTGGAGTCTGGGGAGTTGGGACTCTATACTCAGCTGTATATACACTGTATATATATGTGTGTGTGTGTGTGTGAGGGAGAGTCTGAGTGCGCGTCATTGTGCAAGTGCAGGTTGAGTGTGTAATGTGATGCAGGCTGCCTTTGCTCCTGTGACTTCTTCTTCCACCCTCCTGTTCAGGCCTGATGGAGATTAAGGGCCATTAAAAGCTCTCTGCTTCATGTGCAGTTTCTATTGATCACATCGACTCAACCCACTGTAGCCAATGATCCGATTACAAGTGTTGTACCCCCATCCGTATCCCCTCCCCCTACATCTCCTCTCCTCCTCGCCCCTCCCTCCTCTGCTTCCTCTCGCCCACCTTTCCTGGTTTATCGTTCTCTGTGGGGGTTGCTCTGCCTCTGCTGATGTCAGCACCGGGGCATGCCCAGAAGGCCCCGAGGCCCCCTAGGCAGCGCTCTGAATATTTGCTTGCGTGTCTGTCTGTATTTTTGTCTTTCGGCCTCTGTGACCACTCGTGCATCTCACCCGTTCCTTGTGTCTCTCACCATCTCCAACACAGCAACGTTACGATGAACCTCATTTCTACACGAAGGAGATGGATCGGCCGTGCCCCCGAAGAGCTAAATGAGCCGAGACAGTGTGAGAGGCATCAACTCAAATGCTCCCGACCCCCACCGCACCGCACATCACCCCCTCCCCATTGCTTGCATGGTCAAACAGCCCTGGGGGAGCTCTCTGCGAGACCACTCTGGTTATTAGCACTGACAGGGGCTCACGGAAATCAGCTTAGTTTGTACTGTACAGGAAGTGTCCCACTATGCTGCTAATTCAGGGGGATTCCCACAGAACCAAATACCTACTCCCTCTCAGAAACTCCTCATCTTAAAACCGCCTGCCACTCTGAGGTAATTTTTAGCCACACTCTCCCTGTGAGTGGAACTGTTGGTCAGTCAGTCCACCACTTTGGTCCAGAAATATCCCAACAGTTGCAATTTATTTTGTGCAGATATTCATGGTGCTCAAAAGGATGAATCCTACTGACTGGTGGCCCTCAGACATTAAGCAACACCAGCAGGTTATAGTTCCATTTATTAATAATATATGTTGATAGATTGTTGTGCAGATATTGATGTTGCCCAGATGTTGAATCCTAATGGTTCTGGTGATTCTTTAACTTTTCCTTTAGTGCAACCAGAATGTCAAAAACTATGAATTTGAGACAAAAACTGCTGTTAACTTGGTGTTAATTAGCAAACATTAGCCTGTTAACACCAAACTAAGATGGTGAAGCTGGTAAAATGAACCTGCCACCCATTCACATGCTGATATTCACATTTAGTTTAAAGCTTGTACTTAAGTACAGCCTCCAAGCTGCTGCCATTCACTGCAATACACTGACTTTAAACAAAATTATATGCAAGGAAAAGTTGTAAAAAAGTTTTATTAAACATATTTAATGGTCATCAAGTCAGGATTGTGCCTGTTGAGATTATTTGACTGGCATTTCTTTGACTGACAAACTGCCATTTTGATGACTGAAAACTCTCTAAATACCCCACGGACATGATTGATTCCATGTTAAATACTGTAATACATATTGTTACGCTTTAAAGTATAGTCATATGCAGTGACAGAACTGGGTCTAATAGCAGTCATTTCTATGTGATAGGAGCGGTTCTGTGTCCTGGTTCTATCAATCAGCTGCAGCAGTGAGGGATTCACAGGACTCCAAACAACTGGGGAACAATACAGAGAGAATAACTGAAACTACATCAAGTCAGCACAGGATGATTCACACACAACAAAGGCGAACACACTGGATTTCACTTATAAGGATTATGTATTTTATAATGTAGGAGAGCTCTATATTCAAGAAAATGTAATTTTTTTTTTTTTTTTTGCAGCGATTCTCATTAAACATTTGGATACTTTGCTTTGATATACAGTAAAATCCTCGGGGCCAAATCAGGGCCAGAGTTGGAATATGAATAAAAGGAAGATCCATTATATTCAGAACCGGCAGAGCCTTGAGAATAGGACCACATGGGTGGGTGGGAGGCTTGTAAACAGCTTTACTCCCTGGATGAAAGGCCCACTGTGATGTGCGTCCAAGGAGAGAACATGAGAGTGCAACATTGTAATATGAGAGTCAGACCCCTGAGAGCATAAAAAGTCTGAGGATAACACAATTAAAAGCAGATTTTCATCTATTTACACACCCCTGCCAGCAGAGTCATCCTCCGTCTTCAAAAATGCATGGAGATTACCATAAAGAAAACTAAGTGGTGTGTGTACATCTGGGCTTTGATATTGTGCTCAGGCTGGGCAAAGGCACTGACCTTCGCCGCTACCGCAATTACATCATAGGGCAGCTCCTGCTCTCATGCATATTAATGCAGGTTCTGGAGGCATCACCCACACCTTTGATGGGATCTGAGCTCGCCATTGCATGACAAGTATATCTGGACACAAAGTGTATGTAATGGTTTTCTGCTTCAGGAGAGATATAGACCATGAGCAAGACCAGATCAAAGGTGCACACACTTTTCTCTGCGGGGGGATGAGAGAGATACAGTGTTTGTGAGAAGGAGGGGAGAAAAAAAAAAGAAAAGAAAAACGTGCATGAAAATGAGTTAGCCTGTGCAGTCAGTCAGTCTCAAACATAATAACAGGCTACCATACTGAAGCATGTAACTAATAGCTTGGTGGTTAACCAAAGCCAAAGGTTAATCAGAATTCTCTTGTCTCATTTTGCGGTGCTATTAATTTTCTAATGGGGTCACTATAATTTTAACACAATAGGACGTTTTATTTTGGAGCAGATATATTTAGACTGAAACACATGATGTAGCTAATTGCAGGAGTGTCCCCAGCGTATCCTAGTGTTTCCTCTGCATTCATTCAGCAGTGTAGGACCACCGCGCTAACAACGTCCTCAGAATGTAAAATTAAAATAACACCGGTGTTTTCCTCACCCTGCCGTCGACATTATTACAGTGACTAAACAGGGACAAATAAGAAACCTTAACTAAATAAATCCCAGAGGACTAGCCATGAAATGAGCTCCAGAGGAGTCCCTGGTTGTCGTGCTCGTGCAGAGACTCCTGTTGCCAGTAGAGGGCCTCATTGTTATAACATAAAAACTCAGAGAAGGTTGGTTCCATTTTCTAGCAGCTACACATCGACTTAAATCCTAAACAGAGACAATGCTGATTCAAAGCGTCTAAATTTGTCGAATAAAGATGATGCCGAATATTCATAGTTTGCTGATTTCTCTCATAATTCTATTAAGGTGTCAAAATCTAATATCTCAACAAATAACACATAGATATAATTAGATAATTCATGCAATACGAAACTAACTATTGTAAGATTGTTTTTACTCTGTTCGATGGAGTTAAACAGATTCGCACAATTCCAAAAGCAATATCTTGCTAAATATTATTTAAGAATTTAATGTGGTTTAATATGATGGCAGGATGGACCAGTGGGCTGTACAATCTGAGGACTTGCTGAATTAGTAAATAACTCTTTATTCATATGAAGCCAAACTGCTCTCTTTCCCATCATGCAATAAAAGGCCTGAAGCAGCGTTAACTTCTCAGAGCTGTGAAAGAGCTTTGCTCACCAGGGAGTCAATAGGGGACTAACCATCATGTGAATGGGCTCCATTTGCAGCTGCTGCTTCTGCACTGATCATGTCATGCATGAGCATAAAAAAAAAATATGTGTGCAAATGAAAAAAACAAACATTTTAGTTAATTTTTCAGCATTTAGGACTGGATAAAATCAGTACAATGTGGTAGAGAGGTGCAGATATGAATCAGGCTAAACCTGAGTGACAAACTGAAACGCGCTGAATGGCGATGGTGTGTATTAGTTACATCTGATCACTGGAGCAGTATCCTCTCATATTAAATCTCCATAATGAGTAAATTAGTGGTTCTCCATCTGTGGCATTGCAAACTTACATTCACACATGCTGACTACATTCACGGGCTCCTGCTGGGTGTGTTGGTGGAGAATAAACATACACAGATTATTTCACACACGTTACAGCAGCTACAGTACAATGCACAAAAGGGTGCATTATAGCTTGCATATACACTGTAATTCACACACTTACTGCTGAGAAAATGTTGGCACAGAGAACGCATAATTTACGGTGTGAAGTCAAAAAAAAAAAAAAAAAAAGAAGGACAGGTCTTTCTCGCAGTACTATTGATCTGACTACTCCCCCCCCTCACTCGTCCCCTCCCCACACCTCCCCCTTACTGCTGCCCTCCCTCTGTGGTTACATTTCTTCCTGTGTCACGGAGTGCACTGTAACATATATCCCTGATTCACCGCGCATTCATCATTGATTTACCATGCCTCTTGCTTCATGCTAGGAAACAACACATCCTCGCTTATGATTGCCATCAAGTGAGCCTTCTATAAATATATATAAAATCCCTTTAGACTGCGAGAAGATGCTCTTGAGAAGTCGTCAGACAAAGATTTAAAAAAAACAAATGTCTCAATTGACTTAATAGCCTAGATTCAACTGACTTACTATGGCCTAGATTCAAGTCGACTGGCTCTGTTGGCACAGAGTGAAAGAATATCAAGCCCGTATATGCTGGAAAATATCTGAGCCTTATTTTTTTATCGGTTATATGTAAAACAATCAACCGTGGGTCTCTAGTAAATAAAAGCAAATGCGCAACGATGTAGTTTAATGCCACGATGAAGAAACAGATTGCTAAACATAAATTCAAATGAACACGCAGGCAGCCTAAAGGAGGCTGCGAGTAATTGCAGAAAAATTTCATGCCATAATTATGGACTCAGTCATTAAGACTTTATCTAGGTGGAATAAAACAATCCATATTACAATTTAAATTGCAAAGCCCGCTGCAGCAACAAAACACATCCTTGTGCCTTTCTATATGTGTTTGTATAATATGTAGTGGGATATGCAAACATAGTAAAGATAGAGGGATGTGTCACATATGCAAACATACACATGTAGCCATAAACGCATATATACATGCAAGACATAATTACAATTTTTTATGTGCATTCACACACACACACACACACACAC